>NC_133112.1:14092424-14392424 GCF_022965805.1 Primulina eburnea | reverse complement strand
TTCAGTAGCTTTTCGATGGCCTCCCTTGCATTACCAGGTATGAGTGGTTTTATTGCCGAATTAATAGTATTTTTTGGACTACTTACTAGTCCAAAATATTTTTTAATGACAAAACTACTAATTACTTTTGTAATGGCAATTGGAATCATATTAACTCCTATTTATTTATTATCTATGTTACGCCAGATGTTCTATGGATACAAGATATTTAATTTACCAATCTATTATTTTTTGATTCGAGACAACAAGAGCTATTTATTTTGATCTCTATTTTTTTTTACCCGTACTAGGTATTGATTTTGTCCTTTCACTATCAGTTGAAAAGGTTGAAGTTATTCTATCTAATTCTTTTTATGGATAGTTTTGATGGATAAAAAAGAAAAAAATATTATTTTTTTATGTTCGTTGTACAATGAAAAAAAGAGGATTTTTTTTTTCTACTCTTAGGTTAAGTAAAAAAAATAAATTTGAACAGGTGAGAACCTTGTGAAGTTAAGGCTTCAGTCCTAGGGTATAACGATGTCTCTAAGATTATAGAGTTATCGGGATTGTCTTCGGAGATTGATATTCGGATCCTTAAGATTACATATAGGGCTCATATCCCACCGAAAGGACATATATTGCACCTTTTAATTGGACCAATTAGAGATGGGCCTTCGGTTTCCCATCCCAAAAATAGTTCAGTGTCTTTGTGAGCACTATCTTATATGCCCCAGCCAACTAGCTCCTAATTACTTTAGCACACTTTGGCCTTAGGGGTCTTACTCAGATATTTCGATATACCCCTCTCAGTATCCCTTTTAGATCGTTTTGTGAAGATCAAGAGAAAAGAAATAGGTCGATTTTATTTATCACATCGGCCTGAGTGTGACTTTCTGGGCGGGAACCCTTCCTATCACAAAGGTTGGATGAACCGATATTTTTATGTAGAGTCCAAGCCGCTTCCCTGGCACTGCGACATGACTTGGGCCGACTAGTTAACCCTTAGAAATCCACCCGCACCTAGACGTGTCATCAATCTGACCCACTTCTTTGCTAGTACCTCGGAAAAATGATTTCGACGTCAAGAGCTTGATCCATGATGATCTTCTCTATATATTTAGGTTCTGCAGGAAAAGGGGTCAAAGTGGAGGAGGACATAGGTGTATTTTCCCCAACCTTTCCACTTTCACACTGAAAATCTGTATTACGCTGACTATATGTTTTTTTTGCTTCTTATGTCTTCCCTTCCCCTCTCTCTTTTTTTTTTCAGAAGAAAGAATTATGAAGTCTGAAATGCTCCAAAACATGAAGAAGAGGAAAACTGAGATTGGAGGCTCTTCAAAGTCTTCTAGTGCTGAGGCCAAAGGGAAGCAGAAGAAAGTCCCCATGGAGTTTGATGGGCAGCCTATAAAGAAAACTCTTAATGTTAATGCTTCGTTCCCGACCCCCCAGGCTTCGGGAAGGAGACTCATAGTTTTTCAACCGTTCTTGACAACCGCGATTCCGAATGGATCGAGCCGGAGGCACCCCTTGACCATGGGACCTCTTTCATAGCCAATCCATCTGGACCTGAAGCTCTAAATTTTGTTCGGCACTTGATATCCTCTGAAGATCTTGCCATCGTGAAGGCAGCAACCGACCTTTAGGCCATAGAGGCTCTGTCCCTTATTTTCATGCAGATAACTATTTTTTTATTTTTTTTCATCAACAGTTCCTCTTTAATGGAAACATGCATTCACTTTGCAGGCTCTTTTTTGGGGAGGAGAGGTCATTGATCGGATATGCGGAGCCGGGAAATGGCTAGTTCTTACCAAAAATCCATGAATGACATCCTCAGCCGACATGGGGAACTCATGAAGCAAATGGAGGATATCCATACTAAAAGTGAGGCAGAGAATGTGGCTTTCCTAGCCGAACTCGAAGCCGCCCGAGCTCAAGTACAAGTCTTTGAGGATAAGGCCGCTTGGGCTGAGCAAAGGGCATTTCAGCTTGAGGAAAAACTGCGCAAGAAGGATCATGAACCCGAGGCCACATGGCTTCAGAAGAAAGAGGAGTTCATCCACTCTTCGGAATTTGATTCGTTGTGCTCGGACAAAACCACTTCCTACTTCGAGCATGGGTTTAATAGGTGTATTGCCCAAGTACGTGCTAATGGGTATTCCGAAGCCAAACACCCTTTTTCCTTACTCGATGTGGTTAAGGCCCTAGAAGACATGCCGGAGGATGAAGAGATGGGTGACAGAGAGTGAAGGCCCGGACACCCAGGAAAAAGTGAAGGGGCCAGCCGGGCAGTCTCCTCGTCTTTTATTTCTCAATGCACTTGTACTCCTCATGTTTCTGTTCTTGGTGTTCTTTACTCCATGTTTTCCTATCCTTTATTATTGGCCATTGTTTTGAAACTATATCGTTAATTCTTATCTAAGTTATTGAAATATGACTAAGCAAATGCTTCGCTCGAAAGATAGAATGTCTGATCTTTGAAAGGGGAAATCGAATTAGTGCTTCATCCGAACTATAAACTCAGTACCACTGGATGGTTGATATAACATCATGTTCAGCGTGAATCTGACCACTTATACTGGGAGATCGGACCTTTTATTCTTATAGGTTTCTTTTATATTTCATTGTCGAGTATGGGGCCAGATTTTTCTTTTGTTTTCGAGAGTGGAGTCGGCCTTTAAATCGTGGTGAGTGCGAGTTCGAACTTTGCTTTTATTGCCGAGCACAAGGTCGGACTTTTCTTTTATTGCCTAGCACAAGGTCGGACTTTTAACCCTGCCGAGCGCGAGGTCGGACTTTGCTTTTAATTGCCGAGCACAAGGTCGGACTTTGCTTTTATTTCCGAGCGCGAGGTCAGACTCTTAATCGTGCCGGTCATGAGGTCGGACTTCGTATCGTGCCGAGCACGATGTCGGACTTTGTTTTTATTGTTGGGCGCGAGGTCGGACTTTTAACCGTGCCAAGTGCGAGGTCAGACTTTGCTTTTATTGCCAAGAATAAGGTCGGACTTTTATTTTATTGTCGGGCGCGAGGTAAGGTGTTTATTTTGATCGAGAAAGATGATATATCAATGCCAAATCTTATTCATCATTATTTTGAAAATAAAGACATAATTTAAAAAATAAAGATAAAACTAACAGGATGAGTTCAGGCTATGATTAAACATAATATCTCTTCAAGTGTTGGACGTTCCACGGGCGTTTGGTCTTCTTTCCCTAAGCATCCTATAAATAGTAAGCTGCAATTCCTGCTTTCCCAATAACTTTGTAAGGTCCCAAAATTATTGCTAATTTGCATGGTATATTTTTATTAAATCTTGCATTTTAATTGTTTAAGATTTTAAACCTCCATTATATATATTTTAATGCATTAACAAATTTGTTTAGTTTAGAATCTTGCTTAGAATCTTCCATGGCATACGTGTCCTCAAATTTAATTATTTAAATGCTATTTTTAATTTCTTGAATATATTATACCTAGATTAATTCATCCTCATTTGTTTACACCTTTAATTTAAGCTTTAATTAAATATTAATTCAAAAGATAATATTTAATTTCTTATCTCTAATTAATTTAATAAATCATATAACATCCTATTTCTTTAAATTAAATTATTCCTTGACTTAAATTAAATTTAGGAATATCTTTCTTATTATTAATCTTATCTCTAATCTCTAAACTACGATCCGGCCTCGCGTATTTATCATTAAAAGATAAAACCAAACAACTACTTTTAAAATAATTAATCATGACTTAGCAATTATAAATGGATTAAACACTTCATATATTTATAAAAATTCATTTTTAATTTAAATAATAGCAATTATGCATGGCTTATACGTAATCTGATTTTCGGGTTCTACACTATAAGTGGTAGACCCAGCAACGCTCATGTCACGGCGCAAGACCGACCGCAACCCATCAATAAAATGGCTCAACTTCTACCGGGCATCGTTAGCTATCAGGGGCACAAAGTGACACCCCTCTCAAACTTCCTGACAAACTCTGCAACACTACTGTCTCCTTATCGCAAAGTCATGAACTCCCTAGTCAGTCTGGATCGTACTTCCTCAGTGAAGTACGAGGAGTAAAAGACCTCCTTAAACCCATTCCACGTCAGTGTTTGCAAGTTCACCGACACTGATGCACTTTCCCACCACAGTCTAGCGTCCCCTGTCAGAAGGAATGTGGCACACCTGACTCCATCTAAATCTTGCAGCTCCTTAAATGCAAAAATCACCTCGATGGATTTAATCCATCCTTAGGCTAACATTGGGTCAGTGGTCCCCGAAAACTTCTTTGGGTCCATCCTCCTGAACCTCTCATACATAGCTTCTGGTCTGGGCCTCGGCCTTGTGTCCACTGCAGCCTAGTTCCCCGCAAACTGTGCGAAGAACTGAGTCATAACTGAAAGTATCTGTGCCTGCATATCAGGAGGTGGGCGAGGAGGAGTGACCCTATCTTCATCTCAAGCCTCTCTGTCCTCTTGCCTTGATTCACAGTTAACCATACGTCTAGGGGATATACTGTTCCAAAATTTACCCAACACGTAAACTCAACATGCACGAATATACTACCAATGTCATAAGATGCACGTAATTTGAATTTAAATATGCACATGCTGAAATCATGACTGGATGCTCAATACATGAAATAATTAAAATTTTAAAACTTACAAACTTGAGGTGTGACTTCGTGAGCTTCTCGCAACTGGCAGTAGGCGTAACCCTTTACAAGAACACCGCTCTGATACTAACTGTAACGTACCGTACTTTTAAACTACTTTAAAATTTGCGAAAAAATAAAAATTTTCTTAAATACAAAATGAACTTTCAATTCTCGGTCAACAATCAAGTATTCATCCAATTATTTGTAACGAAAGAGATCACCAATAAATTTTGCTAAAGAACAAGACTTGTTTAAACATTGAAATCAAAACGTGAAATCAGAGTAGTTGAAGCATTGCATAAAAACTTAAAATATGGGTGGTCCTCGACTTTAGCATCCCGCTAAGTCCAAGCCATCTCACTGGTTCTCACCTCTCGTATCCTCAAATTCATCCTCACCTACATCGATCAAGTCTAGTGAGTCTAACGACTCAACATGTATAAACTGGATATAGCAAGTACTACATAATAAAACCACAAGCATCTTTAAAGTAGGGCTTACATACTTGAAACTTGAACATACCTACATAAGCTTGAACATACATACATGACATAGACGTGCCATCAATGTAAAACATTTCTTAAACATGCTTGCATCATACATACAGGAACATACATAAACTTCATCATTTTTCGTAGAGATATGTTTCAAAGCAAGTGACCCTACATAATTACGCCTGATCAGGCTAAACCACAGTACTGGGCTGGCAGGGAAAGTACACTACCACATACATGAGATCCCCGTTCATGGTTTAACGGGTGGATTGGTCCTTGGTCACGCTTTACCACTTTCTAATCCTGATCTAAACGTCGAGAGGTCCTCGGCCACGTTCACCGACTTCCACACCCATACATAATTTGGTCACAAGACATTTAGCATACCCCAAAAACTTAAAAGTATTTTCTTTTGCACGTCGAACATACTTACTTGGCGTTGAGGGATTCGTTGGATCTCGCTTGGGGCCACTTCTGCACATACTAACATGATTGCATGCATTTAATATTTCATAGCCTAGACGTAATCGTTGTGCTCACCACCCGAATGACGATTTCTTATGACAATTCTAAAAGCACTCGTGACTTGACCTCGTTTAATCAATGTACTATAATATGACATCGATCCCCGGAACAAATCCTAATATGATGTGTGAACATTTCCCAAAACATAGGAGACATGAGCTTAAATAGTGATTTAAAAAGTCATGTCCAAGCGCCTAGGCGCTAAGCATGGCAGTGCTGCGGTGCTGCCTAACGCCTAGGCGCTAGGCACTAGCACCGTTGCGCTGAGGCTGCGGCGCCACAAGGGCAGCGCCGCGGTGCCATCCTTGTGAGATTCAGGCGCTGCGGCGCTCCCCATTGAGCGTTGCGGCGCTAACCCTGCGCAAACTCGACCTCAAATGCACAAATTTGATGCAAACTCTAACCCACTCCTTATCGATTTGAACCAACACCTTGAGGCCCATCATAGGACGCTATGGTAGTGATTCATCTCACACAAATGCCCAAAAACAACGATGCAAGCCATACAACGCAACACAAACTGTGAACACGACAATTCGACACCAAAATATTTCCTAAGACTTCTAATGCAACCAAGTGCCTATCGACACAAGACGAAGCACCAAAATTCATCCCAATATCATGCTCACAATTCTTAAACGCAGCAACAATCAACCAACGGTTCCCAATGAAGCCTGCAACAAATAAACTTCAAGAATTCGTCACGAACACGGTTTCAGAAAAAAATACAGTTTGAGCAGTCCCACAAAAACGATCGTAACTCACTCATTTCTTATCCAAATATTTTGAATTTACTGTCAACTTGAATGTATCGAAGATTAATACGTTTTATATGTTGAAAGTTTTTCTAGAAAGTCAACCCAAAAATCTCAGTTCTCAAAAATACAGTAAAAACGAATTTCTGAGATTTAAAAACGTTGCAGAAATCGATCCAATAATTTTCTGCTCAAACTTTGTACATCACACAAGGATTTTACGCATAAAAACATCACCACATATAATATGACTAGATCAATGCAGGAAAAACAACCTCTGATTTTGTATTCATGTTATATGGTGCGGCTGTATCTTGGAAAAGTTCCAAGTAAGACACCGTTGCGGATTCCACCACTGAAGCTGAATACATTGTTGCATCTGATGCAGCAAAAGAGGTAGTTTGGATGAGGAATTTTGTCCAAGAGTTGGGCGTTATTCCTAATGGAGTGGATCCAGTCCCGTTGTACTGGGACAACACTGGTGTCGTTGCGCAAGCAAAGGAACCAAGGTCTCATCAGCGATCCAAACATGTACTGAGGAAGTTCCACATCATACGAGAGATTGTGGGAAGAGGAGACATATAAGTCGAAAGACTCCCCTCTGCAGATAATGTTGTTGATCCACTTACAAAGCCCTTGCCAGGACCATTGCTTGAATATACATGCCTTTTGATATTAAAATTTACTGAACCGACGATACCGAAGCGAGAAAGAAGCGAGGGTCGATCCGGGACGATCGTGGAACGATTTTCTTGCAATGAAATCAACTAAAACTTGCTGAAAAATCAGAGGAAGGGGCGGCTGCTCTTGGCAATAAGAAACCTAGGTTTTTACTAAATAAAAAGAAATGGAAGTGAGGTGTGAATATTTGTGTTTGTTTGCAACGTGAGGTGTGTGTGAAAGGGGTGTGTGTGTGCGCACGCGCGTGTGTTAGCTAATTAAGGAGAGTAAAATTTGCTTAATTACATATTATCAAAGTAATAAAAATTCCTAACTCCCTACTAACCTCTAATAAAAAAAGCACAAGTACTAAATCTTTAAATGTTTTAAACTCATAATATCACTAAATAAATAGTTTAGGCTTTAAAATGTTAAAAACTTAATAAATCAATTAAAATAATCCAATCCTAATTTAAAATAAAATAACACATTTTAAAATTACCAAAAATCATCGCCGGTCTCTTTTCCTCGATCTCGCGTCGAATAATCGCCTGAAACATGAAACTCGAGAAAGCATTTTAATATGCATCACATAACATAAATAATTCAAAATAATGCAATTAAATAAATCATGCATCGCTAAGAAAATCATTTTAAATTTAAATAAATAATTTAACTATTAAATAAATGCATGGGTTTTACGTGTACTGATTTTGGGCTCTACATCACAGGTCACAGAACTATCAATTCCTTTCCTTTAATTCATGCCATGAGATACCATCTATATTGCCTTGATAGTTATTGTTCATTGAATATGGCATTGTTAAATTTTCATTGTTATTGTTATAGCCATGTTTCAAGCCAAGCCCGTGTACATGTACTTGTTATGTATAGCTTTCTACTTACTGAGTTTTATCTCATTCCAGTTAATGTCATGTGATGCAGGTGATAAAAAGAAATGAAATGGATTGTCCGAGGCTGAAGAAGTCATATGGCTAATGGAAGGGAAAAACTTTTGAATTGTATAAATTTTGTTCGGGTGTTGAACATTAATAGTTTTGGGTAATTGGTATTTTGTATTAAATTAATTACATGTTGATGGTTCTTTTGAACATATGGTGATAATATTTTGAAAGTTGTTATGTTAGAAGTTTAAAAATCTTTTTATGAAAATAGTATTTTATGTTTTCCTTTTTCCATTGTAATGCTTCCGCGTATGTTATTTATTTAAATTAAATATCATGGGAATGGGTTGTTTCAATTAGTATCAGAGCAAAAGTTTCTTCGGACCATATATGACTTATTCTACCTAGGACAATCCGGTATGTTTTCTATCCTGCATCTATTGATTTTAACATTGAGAGTTGATCCTATTTCATTGCCATTGATGTATTCTTTCTTCTTATCTATGTTAAAGTGAGCATATGTGTAGGATATGCCTCCCAAGAGAAAGAGTATCCAAGGGGATGATAAGACCCCTACTACCGATAAGACTGCCAAGGTTGTAGATGAATTCAGCACGTTATTGAAAGAACAATTGAAGGTTCATGGCGAAAAAATTCAACAGTTATTGAGCATGCAAACTCCGACCCAGGGTCGTGGCCAAGGAAGAGGTCAAGGTCTGAATATGGTGCTTATGATCGTTTCAGGAGTATGAACACTCCTGATTTATTGGTGGCCCTGATCCACTAGTGGTTATTGAATGGGTCAAGTCATTGGAGGCCATACTTGATTACTTGAAGTTCACTGACCAAGAAAAGGTAAGTTGTGCTGTGTTTATTTTGGTCAAAGCTGCTCGTATTTGGTGGGAAGCTACCAAAGTCACTGTTAATATTTGAGAACTAAAGTGGAACGAGTTCAAGGAATTATTCTATGCCAAATGTTTCTCAAAGGAAGTCAAAGCCAAGAAGGCGAAGGAATTTCTTGAATTGAGGCAAGATGATATGTCTGTTACTGAGTATACTTTGAAGTTTGAAGAAGGATGCGTCTTTGTTCCTTTTATTGCTGAAAATGATAAAGATAAAGGAGAACACTTTCTTTGTGGTTTGAAACTAAAGATTCTGGTTTGAAACTAAAGATTCGAAGAGATGTTCATATGTCAAAGGTTGTCACATACCAAGACATAGTTGAGAGAGCTTTGCTTGCTGAACATGATGAGCAAGAGATTGAGAAAGAGAGGCAGTTAAGAAGGCAAGCTTTCCAAGCTAGAGGTCAAGGTGCAAGTGCAAATGTTCGAGGTGGCCACAAAGGTAAAGGTAAGATGGAGCAGCGTAATAAACCTTTTGTGCCTTATTCTAATACTGAGCGACCGATGTGTCTAAGTGTGGAAAGCCACACAAAGGTGAATGTTTGGTGGGCAGTGGTCGATGTTACAGATGCAAGGAAATGGGGCACACAGCACAGAAGTGTCATCTTTCTTCAGATAAAGGAAAAGTTCAAGGAAGAATTTTTGCATTGACAAAGGAAAGTTCTAATCCTGATTCTTCGGTGATATCAGGTAATATTTTAATATCTAGCAAGGAAGCACTTACATTAATTGATATTGGTGCGACACACTACGGTTATTTCATTACACTTAAATATTGTGTTGCCCTCGGGAGATGAAATTTGTCCCACTAGTATTCTTAAGGCATATCCTGTACAAGCGGGTACTAGATTATTATTTGCTGATCTTATTGTTATTCCGATCGTTACATTTGATGTCATATTGGGTATGGATGGTTATCTACTTATCGTGCGGTTATTGATTGTGTCGGCAAGACAGTAAAGTTTTTAGCCGATGACCATGATGGTGATGTGTTTGTTGGTCTAGGCTCTTCAATGAGTATTCCTATTATCTCTTGTCTTCAAGCTCATAAGTTGTTGCACAAAGGTTGTATGGGTTTTCTGGCTTCAGTGGTGAATGTGCGAAAGGAAAGTAAACAGAATATTGATGTGGTTCAGGATTATCCTGATGTATTTGCTGATGATGTGCCTGGATTACCACCTGATCGGGAGGTGGAGTTTTTTATTGATTTAATTCCAGGTACAGCTCCAATCTCTAAGGCTCCATACAGAATGGCTCTGACTGAGATGAAAGAATTAAAGAATCACTTGCAGAAGCTATTAGATAAAGGTTTTATCCGTCCTAGTTCCTCGCCATGGGAGCTTCGGTTTTATTCGTGAAAAAGAAATATGGATCCTTGAGATTATGTATTGACTATCGAGAACTCAACAAGGTAAATGTTAAGAACAAATATCCTTTGCCACGTATTGATGATATTTTTTATCAATTGCAAGGAGCAACAGTATTTTCAAAGATCGACCTTCGGTCTGGTTATCATCAATTGAAGGTGAAAAAGGATGACATACCAAATAATGCTTTTAGAACGAGGTATGACCATTATGAATTTTTGGTGATGTCGTTTGGACTAACCAATGCTCCTTTAGTTTTCATGGATTTAAAGAATCGTGTCTTTAAGCTGTATTTGGATACTTTTGTCGATTGTTTTATTGATGACATCTTGATCTACTCAAAGACACGAGAACTTCATCGTGAGCATTTGAGGATTGTGTTGCAGGCTGTTGAGGGATAAGCAATTGTATGCCAAGTTAAAGAAATGTGAATTCTGGTTAAAGCAGGTGGCATTTTTGGGCCATATCATTTCAAGAGAAGGAATATCGGTTGATCCATCCAAGATTGAATACATTAAGTAATAGTACATTCCAAAGACAGTCTCAGAGTTAAGAAGTTTCTTGGTTTGATAGGATATTACAGACGATTCATAGCGGAATTTTCGAAGATAGATTTGCCACTAACGAGTTTGACTCGGAAGTCTGTGAAGTTTGAATGGACCATAGAATGCCAACAAGCATTCAAAACATTGAAAGATAAGTTGACTTCTGCCCCTGTACTAGTACTCCCTTGTGGTACTGAAGATTTTGTTGTGTATACAAATGCTTCAAAGTAGGGGTTAGGTGCTGTATTGATTCAGCGTGGGAAAGTGGTAGCATATGCTTCTCGTCAGTTGAAGGACTACGAGAAGAATTATCCCACTCATTATTTGGAGTTGGCAGCTGTGGTTTTTGCTTTAAAGATTCGGCGTCATTATCTATATGGTGAGAAATGTGAAATATTTACAGGATCACAAAAGTTTGAGCTATTTGTTTTCGTAGCACGAATTAAATATGCAGTAGCGGAGATGGTTGGAACTTGTGAAAGATTATGATTGCACCATTAGCTATCATCCCGATAAAGCTAATGTGGTTGCAGATGCTTTGAGTCGCAAGTCGAGTTATTTATTGGGTTCTATGATTTCTAACCATTGTTGCTTGATTTGCCAAGGAATAAGATAACTCTGGTATCTCCAGGTACAGTGGCTCAATTAACTGCATTGGTTCTCCACTCAACTTTATTTGATTGAATTTTGAAGGAACAATAGCCTGATGATCAAGTATTGGAGTTGAAGAGAAAAAGTGATCTGATAGGAGTTTCTTAGTTTGGGTTGAATCGTGATGGTTTATTGACCTTTCGAGGTAGGTTATGTGTTCCTATGGGTGATGATATTCAAAGAGACGAACTCACTGAAGCTCATACAGCGCCTTATTCGATACATCCCGGTAGTACCAAGATGTACCAAGATCTTCGACGTCTTTATTGGTGACCAGATATGAAGAAAGATATCATGTTATTTGTTTCTGAATGTCTAACCTGTCAACATGTTAAGATTGAAAACCAAAGACCGGCGGGATTGTTGCAGACCTTACCCATACCGCAATGGAAATGGGAACACATAACCATGGATTTTGTTGTTGGATTGCCAAGGACGCAGAAAGGCATCAACTTTATTTGGGTGATCGTGGATCGATTGAACAAGTCATCGCATTTTCTTCCTGTCAAGACGTATTCTATGAATCAATATGCTTAGGCTTATATTCGAGACTTCTGGGATGCCTCTATCGATAGTTTCAGATCGTGATCCAAGGTTTACATCAGAGTTTTGGAAGAGTTTACATCGAGCCTTGGGTATAAAATTAGCTTTTAGTACCGCTTACCATCCTCAAAGCGACGGGAAATCAGAAAGGGTTATCCAAATTCTTGAGGATATGTTAAGAGCTTGCACGATTGATTTCCCGGAGAGTTGGGATTCCAAGTTGCCTATGGTGGAGTTCACATATAATAACAGCTATCAGTCTTCAATTGGCATGGCACCTTATGAAGGTTTATATGGAAAAACGTGTCGATCTCCTTTATATTGGGAAGAGGTAGGTGAAAGGAAGATGTTGGGCCTGGAGTTGGTTCAACAGGCAACAAATGTTGTGGCATTGATCCAAGAGAGAATGAAGACCGCTCAATCTAGACAGAAAAGTTATGCCGATGTACGACGATGACCATTAGCATTCGAGGTTGTTGATCATGTTTTTATTAAGATAGCTCATATTAAGGGAGTGATGCGATTTGGCAAGAAAGGTAAATTAAGTCTTCGATATATTGGGCCATTCGAGATTCTTGATAAGATTGGAGACCGAGCCTATTGTCTTGCATTGCCACCGGACTTGGATCGAGTTCATAATGTCTTTCATGTTTCTCTTCTACGTAAGTATATTGCTAACCCAACTCATGTTCTTCGGTACGAATCTTTGGATCTCTTACCTAACCTAAGCTATGAAGAAATTCCGGTTCAAATACTTGATCGCAAATTTAAAATGTTGAGGAATAAAGAAATTGGCCTTGTCAAAATTCTTTGGAAGAATCATGTGATTGAAGCGGCCACGTGGGAACCGGAAGAGGAGATGAAACATCATTATCCGTATTTATTTGACGGTAAGCTAATTTTGAGGATGAAATTTTTATAAGGAGGGGAGATTGTAATATCCCAATCTTTTATTATGTCATTGTTTATGGTGTTATTTTATGGTTCAGTTTTTAGAGTTGGTGGTTATTGGATGGTTATGGTTTATTCTTGTTATGAACATTTTATATGGTATTGGTGATTAAGTTTATGGGAATTGGTTATGAACATTTTATATGGTATTGGTTATAAAAGGGAATGAAATGGATTGTCCGAGGCTGAAGAAGTCATTTGGCTAATGGAAGGGAAAAACTTTTGAATTGTATAACTTTTTTTTGGGTGTTGAACATTAATAGTTTTGGGTACTTGGTATTTTGTATTAAATGAATTACATGTTGATGGTTCTTTTGAATATATGTTGATAATATTTTGAAAGTTGTTATGTTAGAAGTTTAAAAATCTTTTTATGAAAATAGTATTTTATGTTTTCCCTTTTTCAATCATTATGCTTTCTTGTTTCATAATCAATCTTCTTCAGGTATCTGGTTGCGAGATAATTTTCCCCAGGACGCTATTGGTGAGGACAATGATAGGATGTGATAAGAAGTAAGGCCTCAATCTTCGCCATGATGACGAGGGCCAAGGCCAACTTTTCCTGAGTAGTATAATTGAGCTCCGCTCCCTTTAAAGCGTGACACACAAAATAGACAGGCTGATGAACTGCATCCTCTCCTCTGACCAAAACCGAACTTGCAGCCTGGGGAGTGACTGGTAAGTACACAAAGAGTTCCTCTTCAGGGATGTGTTTGTTCAAGATAGGGAGTTCCCCAAGATACGTTTTCAGCTCCTGCAGCGCTTTCTCACTAGAGATCATTCCATTCAAACTTTTAGCTTTCCGAAGTAACTTAAAGAATAATAAAATTTGATCTGCGGATCGGGATATGAATCTAGCTAGAGCGGCGATCCTCCCTGTCAGTCACTGTACTTCTTAGATATTTCGAGGAGAAACCATAGAAGATAGGGCTTGCACCTTTTCTGGATTAGCCTCAATGCCTCGGTGAGTCACCATGTACCCCAAAAACTTCCCCGTCTGAACACCGAATACACACTTGCTAGGGTTCAGCTTCAACTTGTAATCCCGCAGAGTCTGAAAATTTTCATCCAGATCCGTCAAAAACTGATCGAATGCCTTGGACTTGATCAATATATCATCCATATAGACCTCAACGTTCTTCCCTATATGCTTTTTGAAGACCTTATGTAGAACCCGTAAATCAGACTACGTATAAGTCATGCATAAGTTCTAGTATTTAAATTAAAATGATTTTTATTGCATAAGTATTTAAATTTAATTATTTTATGCAGTAGTTTAATTGTTACCTTTTCAGTTAAATAAGTGAGGCCGGACTGGAGTTGGAGTATTGAGATAAATATTTAATATTAAGAAAACATTCCTAGAATTTATTTAAGATAAATAATAAGTTAAATTTAATGTAAAAGAATGTTTAAGAAATTATTTAAGTAATTTAAAAATTTAGCCATGCATGCAAGATAATGTTATTCCATAATCAATTTATTAATTCACTAAAATATTTAATGGGTGGATAAAACTCTAAAGAATTAAAATACAAGATGTAAGAAATATTTTCCCCTCTTTTCCCCTCCATTTTATTTAATTTTCGGCCATATCATCTTTGTAGGATTTAAATTTGTCAACTCAAAATTTTGGGTATCTTTCTTTATCCCTTCTTGGCATAGATAATTCCCTCAACTTTAAATCTTCAATAAATATTAATTAAGCAATTTTTCTACCCATTTTAACTAGATAAAATCGGCCATCACCTTTGAAATATTTAAAAAGTTTGACAACCCCTTCACTTGATTCTTTCCTTATCCATTTTTGGGAGATAAATCCCTCACCTTTTAATTTCCCAATAATTATTAATTAAACAATATTCCACTCCACTTTGATAGCAAATTTCGATCACCCCTTCTTTTTAAAAGATTTAATTTTTTTTATTTACAACCCATTTCCTTGTTATCTTTCCTTAATCTTTTTCTAGGTAGATTTTTCAAAAATTTTAAATCACCAACAAATAATTAATTAAGCAATATTTCTTTCTTGTTCCAAGACACCATGATCGACCAAGTGCACCCTAGAATTTTTCCTCAAAATCTTTTTGGTATCAAACCATTTCCTTATCTCACAAACTAGAAGATAGAAAGATTATTTCATTCCTTTTATCTTGCAAACTATCCCCTCATGCCTAGCCATTCCCTCCCTCTCCATTATTTCGAAAATTTAAGAGCAAATATTGAGAGAAAAATCGTGAGGTAGCTGAGGAAAAACAAGAGAGAAAAAGTAAGAAAACGAAGCACTTCGTCTCCTCCGCGCCGCGTCGTTGTTTTCTTTTGTTTTCTTCAAAACAAAATCCAAGGCATGTCTATATTTTCCTATAATCTTCAATCAAGCCATATATGTATTTTTAAACCTCACATGTACACGATTTCATGCAAGAAAACCGAAATATGACATCAAGTTTTTGTAAAATTCTGCACAGATTTTTTTAGCCTTCCTTGTGCACTTCACGTTATCTGCTGATGGTTCAGGTGGTTGGCTCGATTCCAGGGACTCAGGGCTGCATCTATACATGTACTAGGACATGTTAGGGTCATGTAAGAACGTTGGTTCCAGCCCCTATACGCAGGATATAGAGTTTTGACAGCAACACCCAAAACATGTCACTTTGTGTCTTGAAATTGGCATGTGTATTGCCTAAGGTGGAGATTCCGATCTTGGCTGCACTAGGGGATGTAGCCATGGTTAGAACCTCTCCTTGGCATGTCTAAGACGTTACAAAGTCTACCTTTCAAGGCTTGGTCCATGGTTGCATTGGTTTTTAAACAAAACAAGAACAACCCCCTTCGATCTCCTCCTTTTCCGGCATGTGTAACTTCGGCTTCATGGTATTGGTGTGGATCTTGGTTGGCCTAGGGCCCTTAACCAAGGTTCATACCATACCTCTTGATGTCTAGATCAAGCCAATCAAATGGCCACTGGAATGGTCCATGACAGCAAACGAAGCAACTCTCCCCATGCGCGCAGTTTTGCCTCTCGGGTGGGAGTTTCGGGTGGTCCATGGTGTGGTTTGGATTGTGGCTGGCCTAGGGCCCTTAGCCATGGTCCAGGCCAACCCTTAGGATGTTGGGAAGAGTTTATGGTCGGTGGTTCAAGCCCAATGGCCATTAGCCTCGCAAACAATGCAAAGAAACGCAAGCGCCGCTGCTGTATTTTTGTGACAGCAAGTTGTGCTTCGGTTCAAAGGTGTGTTTCGAGTTCTTGGTGGGCTTTTAGCCTATGTACTTGGACTGGACAGTACTCCATTGTGTTAGGAAGGTCATGTTTTTGGCCGTTTGTGATTCGGTTAAGTTTAGAGGTCGTACGAGAATTTACGGTGCAATGTGCCAAAATGACTCTCGAAAGAGCGTTTCATGTTTTTGGCCTCCATTCACCAAATTGCGAGTACTGTACTTTTAGGGGCATTATTTCATCATTTAGGTGTATTTTAATCATGACTAAATGATGGTTTTGTGTTGGTTCGGGTTGGTACGGAGTCATGATTAAATACGAAGTCGTTGGGCGTAATTGTCTCATTTTTGGGTTCAATTACAAAGTTGGGTCAAGTTAAATCATTTGCATATTTTTCATGTTAGATTAAGGTCGTAGCGAGCCTGGGAACGATCCAACCCATTTGGTAAAATAATACAGGATATTTAATTAGGTTATTTAATTATATTACGTGCAAAAATATAAAAAATTTATTTTTGAGATATATGCGATATTGCTTGTGGCCACTTGACTTCATTGGATAGCAGCTTATCATCGGATTATTACTTCACCCGGTGGTCACTTACCGGTTCAGTTCAGTTCATTTATTGGTACGGATATCAAGTCCAAGGGCTGTAATGATCTCTACCGCCCAGTATACTGTGGTATTAGTCTGATCAGACGATTCAGTTCAGTTCATGGGCCACTAGCGTAGAACATATCCTCAACAGAAAATTATTACATGTTATTTCATGACAGGGCTCTATGGAACAAACATTTCACTTATGATTTTCAGTTCAGTTATGCACATATTATAATTACTCATGTCATGATATTTTTACGTTACGCCAGACTCATGATATTTTTACCTTGCATGAAATTTTATTATTATTACTTGTTATTTACGTTATATGCATGCTGGGTCTTTAGACTCACTAGACTTGATTGTTGTAGGTACTGATGAGGTCGGGACCGAGGGCGGGGACCAGTGATGTAACGTCTACTCGTATTAAAATGCGGAAAATATATATTTTTTTAAATCTCTCGTTTGGGAATAAACATTTAAATAAATCTCATGCATGCAATCCTACGTAAAAACATCATTGAAAAATTATCATGAACATTTACCAATAAAATATAACTGGGTAAAGATGAGAGAAAATCCTACATCCAACAGTAAAATAAGCCAGCATAAAAATACTCATATCCTCTCAAAACATGAAATCATAATAGTGCGGAAAGGTCATAGGTCCTCGGGTCGTGTCGCCCACCAGGTCCACTAACTCAGAGTCCAGCACCTTCAGTCTCATCGACATCGAACTCACCTGCATCACACACGCCTAGTGAGTCTAACGACTCAACACACTTGTACCAGTAATAACAAGTACATATACAGGCACACAATAGTGAAAAATATCATACTCCACATAACTTTCATGAACTTAAAAGCGTAACATAAACGAGTCGTATAAAATCATCTCGTGTCAAATCATGTCGTCTCATGTCATATCATCATATACGTGTCAAAACAGCTTATCGTGTCACCATAAGCTTAAACATTTCTTTTAATTGAATTCAGTTCATTAGTTGTGACTTTCGTATCAGCTCTATCGATGGATCCATCTATAAACCGTGGTACCCGGCGGCAGGGGACATCAGTGACAGCATTACCCGCCCACTGAGCCCGGGCCTCAGCTCATCATATCTCATGCCATCGTATACATATACATCGTCAGTCACAACCAATTCTCATCCTTCAAAAATATCATCATTTTCATCACTTAATAAAAATATGCATATTCGTAACTTTTCCTTTAAACAAAGCATGCACCATATTTTTCATAATTGCGTAAAAATGGTAAACATGATGCATAAATATTTAAAATATCATAAATTTGTGGTCAGAGCGCTGCCATGACCAAATTCTCACCCCGGGTGCAAAATGACCATTTTACCCCTGGAAACCCAAAAATTACCATTTTACCCCTGGACCTCTAAAATTTATCCGAATCTTACCAAAGTCCTTAAAATTTCCCAAAACATTTTCAAAGTATTTCTTAGACGTAAAATCGAGCCCAAATTCATAGCTTAAAATATTCGTTTTAAAACTTGGACCGGAGTCTCGGTTTTAACCCGAACCGAACCGAAACTTAACCAAAACTTTCCCAAATTTTTATTATATTTTAAAAACACTATAATGGTCCTAAAATATTATCCTCAAGCCCTTGAAATTATGGCTAATAGTCCAGAAAGTCATACAATTCTCGGCCAACCCATAATTGATTTCCTATCACAACACATGGCCCCCAATCCTTAACCATTCGGTCCCCTCCTAAACCCCCACCTGTCCAGCCTTTAAGGAAAACCTTAAGACCTTAATGACCGCTCTAAACCAAGGCTAAACGATACATACAGCTGCTGCACACTCATGTGCAGACACCAACCAAAACTTGCATCTCCTTCACGATTCGCGCTAAACTCCAAGGGATCGAGCTTCTCCCTCAACCAGACACCTGTGACTCAATCCCAACATCTTTCTCGACTTTAAAAGGTCTGAAACATATCTTAGTTCAAGTCCATGCACCGCCGTCCCTACCCCTTTCACTCGATGAACTCAAACCCGAAGCAACTCTTAACAACACCTCACGGTTTCTAGCTTACCGACCACCATCTCACTTCTTATTATTGACTGAAAATCTCTCGCTGAAAGAGGCCCTTCAGCAACATCACTTGACAGCCCCTTTGCAACCCTGATCAAAGAAACGTGAGGAATTTACAAGTGAAACAATAAAACATATGCTTACTACCACCGATGAACAAACAAGTATGGATCGAAACATTTACATGATTTTACGTATGCTACACACATATTATTAGCGTATATGACGCATTAAAAAAAAGAACAAGTGTGCCTGGAGATGATTTGGTGAACAAAGCAAGAAGAGGGAGACTCGAGAGGCTTATTCCTTTGCCAAGAATGGTGCAGCCGAAAGTTTCGTTTGCAAGAATGGAGATGACCGAATTATTCAGCTGAGATTTGATGAAACCGAGAGGCTTTTGAATGGAAAAGGGGTGATCGGCTGATTGGGGGGTTACGGGTAGGTAAAGAGACGTTTAGGATTAATTGATATAGTTAATTAGAAGGTTAGTGAGCAATAATATTGCTAACTAAATTTTTAAAAGATGTTTAAGCCCAATGATCTTAAAATTAGGTCAATTAAATTCAAACACACTCCCCAAAAACATTTCGTGTTGGAAAGATTTTAAAAATATTAGCCGAAACATCAAAATATCCCCCGTTTCGATAAAATTTAAGTACTGTTAAAAACAAAAATCATGCGGGTAAAATACCCATTAAAATATCATTTTTGGAAAAATACCCTTAAAAACACCTTATTTTAATTAATAAAAATTAATCATGTAATAAACATAATTTTCATGAAAATTCTCCGGTCTCTCCTCCTCGTTCGGGCGTGAAATGCACCTAGAAATCCTAAAGCATGAACTTATGAAAAATTCATGAATTAGACCCTATCATGCATGAATTATGCATAAAATGCAATAAATAATTAGACACATAATTTAAAATAAAATCCTTGATTGCATGCAGTCAGGTTACGTGAATTAAATTCCTGGACCTTACAACTCTCCCCCCTTGAAGAAAATTTCGTCCTCGAAATTAGAACGTACCAAGTAACTCCGGGTAGCGACTCCTCATCTCGGTCTCTGTCTCCCACGTGGCCTCCTCCTCGGAGTGATTCAGCCACTTGACTTTGACCATCTGGATCACTTTATTCCGGAGTCTATTTTCCTGCATGTCCAGAATCTGCGTAGGTCTCTCCTCAAATGATAAGTGTGGTGTCAGCTGAAGTGGCTCATAGTTAAGCACATGTGAAGGATTCGACATGTACTTTCGCAGCATGGAGACGTGGAACACGCTATGAACTCCCACCAGATTCGGCGGTAATGCAACTCTGTATGCGAGTGTCCCAACTCTCTCTAGGATCTCAAATGGTCCGATGAATCTAGGGCTGAGCTTGCCCTTCTTCCCGAACCTCATCACACCCTTCATAGGTGCGACCTTCACAAAAACATGATCCCCTACTGCGAACTCAAGATCCCGCCGTCTCTGATCAGCATAACTCTTCTGACAGCTCTGTGCAGTTCTCATCCTGTCTCTAATCCTGGCCACTAGGTCTGCTGTCTGTCTGACAATATCCGGACCGAACTCTGCTCGATCTCCTACCTCATCCCAGTATACTGGGTGACCTACACTTCCTCCCGTAGAGTGCCTCGTATGGAGCCATACCTATCGATGCCTGATAACTGTTGTTGTATGTTAACTCCATAAGAGGTATCTTTGGCTCCCAGCTGCCCTGGAAGTCGATCATGCATGCTCGGAGTAGGTCCTGCAGAATCTGAATCACCCTCTCTGACTGACTGTCTTTCTGAGGGTGGAAGGCAGTACTAAATAGTAGCTTCGTACCCAAAGCCTGGTGAAGACTATTCCAGAACGCGGACGTGAACTTCGGATTCCTGTCTGACACTATGGACACTGGAATCACGTGCAGTCTGACTATCTCTCTGATGTACAGCTCTGCATACTGAGTCATAGTTAATGTCTTCCTGATCGATAAGAAATGAGCTGACTTAGTGAGCCGATCAACAATCACCCAAATGGCATTGTATCCCCCAGTAGTCCTCGTGAGTCCTGTCACGAAGTCCGTAGTAATGTTATCCCATTTCTACTCGGGAATAGGGAGTGGTCTCAGCTTCCCTGCAGGTCTATGATGCTCTGCCTTAACCTGCTGACAAGTCAAACACTCGGAGACGAATCGCAGAATATCTCGCTTCATGCCCGGCCACCAATAAAGAGTTTGTAAATCCTTATACATCTTCGTACTCCCTGGATGGATGGAATACGGGGTGCTGTTTGCCTCATTCAAGATATCTGCTCGGAGGGAATCAATGTTAGGAACCCATAGGTGGTCCCTATATCTGACTATGCCGTCCACAACCGTATACATTCTCTGGCCCTTAATCTTGTCCCTCTGTCTCCACTTCTGTAGATGCTCATCGGAAGTCTGCCCTGCTCGAATTCTGTCTCTCAGAGTCGGCTGTACTGTCAGAATAGCAAGATTCGGGGCCTCACCCCTGGCGTACACTGCAAGCTCAAATCTCTGAATCTCAGCTTGCAACGGTCTCTGTACTGACAGATGGGCTATCACTGCGTGCTTCCTGCTCAGAGCGTCTACAACTACATTAGCCTTACCTGGATGGTAGCTAATGTCACAATCATAATCCTTCACCAGCTCAAGCCACCTCCTCTGTCGCATATTTCAATTCCATCTGTGTGAAGAAGTACTTCAGGCTTTTATGATCTGTGAAAATCCTGCACTTCTCCCAATACAGATAGTGTCTTCAGATCTTCAGGGAAAATACCACTGCTGCTAGCTCGAGGTCATGAGTCGGATAATTCTTCTCATGAACCTTCAGCTGTCTGGACGCATAAGCTATCACTCTGTCCTGCTGCATCAGAACTGCGCCCAACCCAAGCTTAGATGCATCTGTATAGACCACAAACTCTCCCTGCCCCGATGGCATAGCTAGCACAGGTGCGGTGGTCAAGGCCTGCTTCAGTCTGTCAAAGCTCTCTTGACACTCTGGTCCCCAAACAAACTTGGCATTCTTCTTCGTCAGAGCGATCATAGGCACCTCAATAGAAGAGAAGCCCTGGATAAACTTTCTGTAATAACCTGCCAATCCCAAGAAACCGCGGATCTCTGTCACAGTCTTCGGAACTGGCCAATCTCTGACTGCCTCTACCTTGCTGGGGTCGACCTCTATGCCATCCTGAGATACAATGTGGCCCAAAAATGCCACCCTATAGAGCCAGAACTCACACTTGCCGAACTTGGCATAAAGTCGTCTATCCTGTAGAGTCTGCAATACTGTCCTAAGATGTCGACTGTGCTCCTCCCTGCTCTTCGAATAGATCAAGATATCGTCAATGAAGACTATGACGAACTGATCCAAGAATGGCTGGAACTCGCGGTTCATGAGATCCATGAAGATCGCTGGCGCGCTCGTCAAACCGAAGGGCATCACCAAGAACTCGTAGTGCCCATAACGCGTCCGAAAAGCTGTCTGGTGCACATCTGACTCTCTCACCTTCAGCTGATGATATCCAGATCGAAGGTCTATCTTGGAGAACACTGAGGCTCCTTGAAGCTGATCAAATAAGTCTTCGATCCTAGGCAACGGATACTTATTCTTCACTGTGACTCTGTTCAGCTCTCTGTAGTCAATGCACAGTCGCATGCTGCCATCCTTCTTCTTAACAAATAGCACTGGCGCCCCATGGAGAGAAACTAGGGCGGATGAAACCCTTATCAAGAATATCCTGGATCTGAACTTTGAGCTCCTTCATCTCTGCAGGCGCTAATCGATAGGGCGCCTTAGATATCGGCACTGTCTCTAGCATGAGCTCAATAGAGAATTCTACCTCCCTGTCTGGTGGGATGCCTGAAACATCGGCAGGGAAAACACTAGAGAACTCGCTAACCACATCTAAATCCTCCAGCCTCTGACTGACTGACACCGACACTGATACAACGCTAGCTAAGAATGCCTGACAGCCTCTCTTAATAATATTTCTCGCACACATGCAAGAAATGACGTGCGGGAACTGCTGATGTCTAGCTGCCTCAAAAACAAATGGTTTCCCACTGGGAGGTCGAACAGATACTGACCTCTGACAAAAATCTATGACTGCTCCATGAGAAGAGAGCCAGTCCATGCCCAAGATGATATCAAATTCTGACAGCGGTAGTACTATCAGATCTGCATGTACTGCCTTTTGCTGCAATCTGAGCTCCAACCCTCTCACTATCCAGGAAGTGAACATCTGATCCCCGGATGGGATCGATACTCTGTAACCCAAATCCATCGTTACTGGTATGATTCCTAGTCGCTTCACGAAAGATTCGGATATAAAAGAATGCGTAGCCCCGGAATCTAGCAACGCATGCGTGGCTACTCCTGCAATATATATCCTTCCTGCGACAAAACATACCATCAAATCTGATAGAGTTGAACTTAAGAAACTTCTTATCGGTAATTAACCCAAATTCCTCGCAAAACCACTGAATTAACTTAGTCGTTGTTCCCAAAAATTCGAAATTCAACCCCAGAATAGTTCAAAAAAATGCAGATTAACTATTTAAAGTTTCGAAAATTGTATTTTTATCCTTAGCTTAACCGTTGTTACAATTGGGTCCCTAAAATTCTCAGGTCAAAAATTCTTAATTCCAATTAGGTAGGGCATGCGTCCTAATTCTTTCTATGTTATCAATCCCAATAAGTAAATCATCAAGCAAGCATTAAACCCAAGCAATCATGCGAAAATTAAAACCTTAAACAAAATGGTTACCAGTAATCAGTGTCGAGTCTGGTGCTGCCTCCGCCTCCTCGGCGTGCATCACATACGCCCGACCAGTAGTGGGGCCCTTGTTCCTAGGGAAATCTGCCGCCTTATGGCCCGACTGTCCGCAAACAAAGCACTTGAATGTTCCCCACCGGCACTCGCCGAAATGGAACCTATTGCATTGAGGGCACGGTTGTCCACCATCTGGCTTAGGCGCCCCTGGCGCCTGAGGAGGTCTCTATGCTGCTGCTGCCTCCTACCCTATCTCTGGGACCTCTGCTGCCCTGCTGCCTCGACGGCCCCGAAAACTGTCTCTTCTGTGGCTGAGAACTGGACTGAGGCTGCTGTCTCTTTCTGTGCATCTCATAGTCAATATCTCGCAATGCCTGCTCTGCCTGAAAATCGCAGGCAGTGGCCTCATCATAACTCGCCGGCCTCATCAACATGACGTCCCGACGGAGAGTGGGTCTCAGTCCATCAAGGAAATGCCTCAGCTACTGGGCGGCATCCCCTGCTATCATGGTCACGAAGTGTCAGCCCCTGTCAAACTTGCGGATGAACTCCGCCACAGATAAATCCCCCACTCGGAGGCCCATGATGTAACATATCGTACCATTGCTACTTAAAATTTGCTGAAAAATTAAAAATTTTCTTAAATATAAACATCCATACGGTCGTCACTCGTCGTTCATAAAAAGAATATTTCAAACCAAGCATCACCAATGAAATTTTTTCTAAATGAGAAGCTTTCTCAAAACATCTCTCACCAAAATATAAGACCAGAGTATTTTAAACTTGCATAATTATATTAAAATGACGTCGGCGGTCCTCGGGTCTAGCCTCCCGCTCAGTCCAAGCCTGCTCTTTGGTCCCCACCTCCTGTCTCTTCATCGACATACTCACATGCATCGATCAAGTCTAGTGATGAAGAACCTAAAGGGGGAGTGAATAGGTTCTTTAAGGCCCTTTAGCGTTTTTAAAACGAGTTTGCAAAAATTGCAAGCGGAAGACTTGAGGGACAATCACAAAAAAAAATGAATGCGTAAAGTAAGTGCGTAAAATAAATGCGTAGTAAAGTAAATGCGTAAAGTAAAGAGGGATAGAGATGTTTATGGAAGTTCGACGAAGAATCGTCTACGTCTCCCCTTCTCGATGAGGATCGAGGTATCACTATGACGACTTGGCTTTAGGAGCTCCAAGCTAGCTTTTACAACCACGCCTCGATGCGTCTACTTGGCCTTGAGGGCTCCAAGGATAGCCACGAACTTTACAACCCACTCGAGAGTATTACTTTCACTCTTTTTCTACAACTCTTTTGATATTACAACTCTTTTAATCAACGCACACAAGAGATAGTAGAAAGCTTTGTAAGAGACAAGAGAGAATGGAGTGGGATGATTGAGAATGCATCCTCAAAGGCCTATTTATACTAGTCTTGGACGCCAAGGTTCGGATCTTCTGTTTATACTTCGGAACGTCCGATGTGATTGAAATCAATTTGCGTAATTCTGGAATGACTTCGGATCTTCCGTTCTTGACTTCGTAGGGTCCGAACATATGCTTCGGAGGGACCGATCAAACTTCGTTTCTTCTGAATAGTTCTTTTAGACAGTGTATGAACAACTTCGGAAGGTCCGAACTCCAGTTCGTACCGTCCGAACATTCCCGCGTTTCCGGAGATTTGAAATCTTCAACAC
This sequence comes from Primulina eburnea, assembly GCF_022965805.1. Classification (NCBI taxonomy): domain Eukaryota; kingdom Viridiplantae; phylum Streptophyta; class Magnoliopsida; order Lamiales; family Gesneriaceae; genus Primulina; species Primulina eburnea. The sequence continues at coordinate 14,367,118 of NC_133112.1, read as the reverse complement.
TTCGTAGCTTCCGATCATGTCCATCGTAGCGTCCGAAATCTACTCAATCAACAGTCAGATCAATTTGTCTCCGGATTGAAGTGATTTGATTGCTTGTGTTCGGAACGTCCGATCCAGTCTTCGGAACGTGCGAACTTGCTCCTCGCAGCTTCTGAACAGCTTCTATTTTGCTTCTGATTGGCACAATTTCGGAATGTCCGAACCAAATTTCGGATCTTCCGAACGTAACCTTGTTCTTAATTTCCTGCATGCCTCAATATAAAACATTAGTACATTTTTAATCCAAGTTTTGGTATCATCAAAACAAAAACTTTGGGATATGTTACAGCATTAAAAACAGTAATCTCATCCTCGAGATTTGTATGCGTTTAAGGCGTAACAATCTCCCCCTTTTTGATGATCACAAAACTTGGTTAAAAATTGAGAAACATTAATCAACATAATCTAATGGTTATTAAATAACTCCCCCTTAATCAAATAACAAGTCTAAGAGGTTGAATTAATAGCAATTTTAACCAAATAAATTCTCCCCCTTTTTGCGATAATCAAAAAGACATAAGCATAAAGAGAGACAAATAAACAGGTAAAATATCCAATAATAAATGCAAGTCTTTTATACAATGATGCATAAAGATAAAATAAACAAAAATAACAAAAACATAAGCTAAGAATCCGCATCCTCGAACGATCCGAACACGTTCGGAGGATCCGAAGAGAAACGAAGCATCCGAACAAGGAACGGTGATTCCGAAGGAGCCAAGATGAGGAACACCTAAAATTTAAAATATTTAGCACATAAAAGAATGTTGAGCCATAATTATGGATAAATACAATTAATTTGTATTATCCGACATTATAATGCTTACATTAATAATACTCCCCCTCAATTTAACAAATATGTACGAGAGTATTTGACTAATGTTTACAACTCAATCATGCCAAGTTCACCACGCAAACGAGTAAAAGTAGATTCATCTAGTGGTTTTGTAAAAATATCAGCAATTTGATTTTTGGTGTCAACATAGTGAAGTTCAACATCATTTTGCTCAATGTGATCACAAATAAAATGATGTCGAATGTCAATATGTTTTGTACGAGAATGTTGAACTGTATTCTTTGTTAGACATATGGTGCTTGTATTATCACAAAAGATTGGAATTTTTGAAAAATTAACACCATAGTCGAGTAATTGATACTTCAACCAAAGAATTTGTGCACAACAACTACCGGCAGCCATATACTCGGCCTCGGTCGTTGAAAGTGCAACACAGTTTTGCTTTTTAGAAAACCATGACACCAAGCAATTTCCCAAAAAGAAACAAGTACCACTGGTGCTCTTTCTATCCACCTTATATCCTCCAAAGTCGGCATCACAGTAAGCTTTTAAATCGAAAAATGAGTTCTTAGAATACCATAATCCGAGATTTGGAGTATTTGAAAGATATTTGAAAATGCGTTTTAAGGCGAATAAGTGTGATTCCTTTGGACATGATTGAAATCGTGCACACAAGCAAACACTAAACATAATGTCAGGTCTACTAGCAGTCGCATAGAGTAGGGAGCCAATCATGCTACGAAATAACTTTTGGTCAACAGGTTTACCTCCCTCATCTTTGTCGAGTCTGACTGTCGTGCTCATAGGTGTGGATGAGGCTTTGGAAGACTCCATCCCAAACTTTTTGAGCATCTCCTTGATGTACTTCCCTTGGTTGACAAAGAAACCATCCTTGCATTGCTTGATTTGGAGACCAAGGAAGTAGTTGAGCTCGCCCATCATGCTCATCTCAAAGTGATCCTGCATAAGCTTAGAAAAATCTCTACACAAGTGTTCATTAGTAGCACCAAAAATAATATCATCTACATATATTTGTACTATCAGCAAATCATTATCTTTAGTCAAGGTAAACAAGGTAATATCAACTTTACCCCTACAAAAACCATTAGACAGCAAGAAAGTAGACAATTTCTCATACCAAGCTCTAGGAGCTTTTTTCAAACCATACAAAGCCTTATCAAGTTTATACACATAATCAGATAAGTGCACATCTTCAAAACCAACAGGTTGCTCAACATACACTTCTTCTTTCAAATCACCATTAAGAAAAGCACTTTTAACATCCATTTGAAACAATTTAAAGTCTCTAGAGCAAGCAAAAGCAAGTAGCATGCGAATGGATTCTAGTCTAGCAACAGGGGCATAAGTCTCATCATAATCAATTCCCTCTTCATGACTATATCCTTTAGCTACTAGCCTAGCTTTATTTCTAGTGATTGTACCATGCTCATCTAACTTGTTCCTAAATACCCATTTAGTTCCTATGACAGGTCTATCAGTGGGTCTAGCCTCCCGCTCAGCCCAAGCCTGCTCCTTGGTCCTCACCTCCTGTCTCCTCATCGACATACTCACCTACATCGATCAAGTCTAGTGAGTCTAAAGACTCAACACGTATAAACTGAGAATAGAAAGTAATACATAATAAAATCGCATGCCACTTTAAAATAGAACATACATACTTGAAGCTTGGATTTGAAATGAGCTTGAACTTGCATACATACATAGACATGCCATAACTTAAAAGATTTCATAACCATTCTTGCATACTTGATCATACTTAAACATACATGACTTCATTTTGTGTAGAGGATGTTTCAAAGCAAGTGACCCATACATAATAAACGCCTGATCAGAAAAACCACAGTACTGGGCTGACAGGGACGTATCCACTGCCACATACATGAGATCCCCGTTCATAATTTAATGGGCTAGTTGGTCCCTGTTCACAATTTAACGCTTTCCAACCACGATCTAACCCGTTCATAATTTAACGGGGTGGAGAGGTCCTCGGCCACGTACACCGACTTCCAAACCCATTCATAATTTGGTCACAAGACAATTAGCATAACTCAAAAACTTAAAATATTTTCTTGCACGTCATCATATATACTTGGCGCTGAGGGATTCGTTGGACTTCGATCGGGGTCGTCGCTGCTACACATACTAACATGAAACTGCATACTTAACTTGCATAGCTTAGACGTATTAATAATACTTACTTACAAGTTCATTCAATTCCTTAGGACTTTCTAAAATTCCCATGCCTCGACCTTGTAAATCATTGTACTAAACCATCACATCAACCTCAAAGCATACTATAAAAATTTCCCAAAGATATGTAGTACACGGACCCCGTGCCCAGGTCCGGCTACGGGTCCGTGTAGGTTCTGTAAAATGTGTGTGCAGAAAAGGGGAGACACGGACCCCGTGCTTAGGTCTGTGTAGTGGTCCATGTAGACTCTAATAAAGTGACACTCCGGATGGAACAATGGCACGGACCCCGTGCCTGGGTCCGTGTACCTGCTGTGAACGCGAACTTACGAAGATTTCTGTACATGTTATGCTTTACACTCTAGACTCGCTTACACGGACTAAGAATCGACACCACGAGACCATCTTAGGCTACTATGTCCTTGAATCAAGCCTATACTATTGCCCCAAAGCACCCACATGTCACAAGCAACCCAATAAACCCGTGAACGCGACTTTTGACAACAACACGATTTATACGCCCATTCAATGTCTCAAGTGCCTAATGACACGAAACGAAACCGCAATAACCATCTTAACAACATGATAAACATACTTAAACACAACAACGATCGCATGTCGATCCCCAACGAAGCCTGCAACAAATAAACTTCAAGAACACAATTTTCGTAAAAGTCGCATATTGAGCAGTACCACGAAAAACGCCATAACTCACTCAATTTTCATCCAAAAATCTCGAATTTTATATCAAATCGAAGGCATCGAAAATTTCTACCATTTTAAAGTTGAATGTTTTCTCAATATCTCGATTCGCAGTTTCAACCAGAACAGTAAAAACAAAAATTTCAGATCTAAAAAGGGTTTCAAAAGCGATTTAAACATGAATGCTCAAACTTCTACACAACATACACATGGTTTTACGCATAAATAACAACGCACGCATAATATGACATGATCGATGCATCAAGAACAGAATATACGTGCCTTTTGATGATAATCTTTACCGACACGGCGATACCGAAGCGGAGGACGAAGCGAGGTGGATCCGGGACGATCGTGGCTCGATTGTCTTGCAATAAAATCCACCAAAAACTTGATGGAAATTAAGGGGAAGGGGGCGGCTGCTTGAAGGAGTAAGAACCCTAGGTTTCTTTCTTTTAAAATCTGAAAAATGAGATGTGTAGGGTGTGTTGTGTGTTTTAGTGTGTGTAAAAACATGTAAGTGTGTGTGAGTGTGTGTAACGTGTGTGTGGATTTTTAATTAGGAAAAATTAGTGCTCAATTAACTAATTAAAATACTAATTAAAAGTTAACACACACTAATCTAATCAAACTCCTCATTTAAAATAATTACACACTAATTTTAAAAGTTCTAAACTCTTAAATTACTAAATACATAAATAAGGCTTTAAAATACTAAAATTAAATAAATCATTTAAAATGCTCCATCCTTAACTTAAAATAAAATACCATCTTTTGAAATTGTCAAAAATCGTAACCGGTTTTTTTCCTCGATCCCACCTCGAATAATCGCCTGAAACATGAAACTCGAAAACCATTTTAACGTGCATCACAATAAACATGAATAATTTAAAATAATGGATTTTCATAAATCATGCGCTACTAGGACTCGCTTTAAAATTCAATACATGCTTCAATAATTAAATAAATGCATGGGTCATACGTTTATTAAATTTGGACACTACACATGAACTCTCTCGTCAGGCGGCCCCTGACGTCAGCTGGAAAATACTTCCCGAAGAATAGCTCCTTGAATCTGGCCATGTGAGAGTAGCCACATCCACAGCACGTGCGGCTCCCTCCCACCACAGAGACGCATCATCCCTTAGCATATAAATGGCGCACCTGGCCCGGTCGCCATCTCTCATCTGGAGGTAATCAAAATGTAGCTCCAGTGATCTAATCCATCCCTCTGCAACGAATGGATCAGTGGTACCCCCAAACTCCTTCGGGTTGAGCCTACGGAACTGCTCAAAAATATCAATCTGCTGTCTATGAGCCTGCTGTACCTGCTCCAACAGTCTAGCCATACCCTCAAGAACTCGGGTAGATGGGTCCGCCGGCGGTGGTGGTGGAGGCCCTCTGCCACCCTCAGGGATATCATCCACTCTAACCATCATGGGCTCGCGTCTGGGAGGCATTTCTGAATACAGTCCAACTAAAACGTAACCCATCATACAATTAAGTTTTAAAAATAATGAACCTTACAGAGTTAAAATACAGTTAAACATAAGCAGTAAATCATCATAAAGCGTAAATCATAAAATCGTGCAGGTGATAACAATACATCATTTTAAACATAAAATCTTACAGACTTGAGGCTTTGAGGACTGAGCGGCAGAAGCTGGCGAAGGCGCAATCCTATACAGGACCCAGACTCTGATACCAACTGTAATGTCTACTCGTTTTAAAATGCGGAAAATATTTTTTTTTTTAAATCTCTCGTTTGGGAATAAACATTTAAATAAATCTCATGCATGCAATCCTACGTAAAAACATCATTTAAAAATTATCATGAACATTTACCAATAAAATATAAATGGGTAAAGATGAGAGAAGAATCCTACATCCAACAGCAAAATAAGCCAGCATAAAAATACTCATATCCTCTCAAAACATGAAATCATAATAGTGCGGAAAGGTCATAGGTCCTCGGGTCGTGTCGCCCACCAGGTCCACTAACTCAGAGTCCAGCACCTCCAAACTCATCGACATCGAACTCACCTGCATCACACATGCCTATGGGTGTTCATCGGTCGGTTCGGTTTGATTTTCGGTTTTTTATTTCGGTTTTTTCGGTTTTCGGTTTTAGAAATATATAATCCGATATCCGAACCATTTTTCTTCGGTTTGGTTCGGTTTTCTACCAAAACGGTTCGGTTATTTCGGTCGGTTATTTCGATTTTGGTATAATTATTTAAATTAATAATATAAATATATTGTAAAATATAATATGTGAACTTTTTACATGTTTTCTTAGTAAAATATTTAAATATAAGGTCTAAATTCATTAAACAAACAACAATCAATTAAAAATTATTCAAAATAGTTTTTCATTAACTAAATACCATATCAAAATATATAATATAAATAAAAAATATATATAAAAAATATTAATTTAATGACATTTCGGTTTTTTCGGTTTTTTCGGTTTTGACATATATAATCCAAAACCGAACCAAATAAACTTCGGTTTTAATATTTATAACCGAATTACAAAATTCGGCTTTCGGTTCGGTTCGGTTTTTTCGGTTTGCATTTTCGGTTTTTCGGTTTTATCCAAAGTTTGAACACCCATACACACGCCTAATGAGTCTAAAGACTCAACACACTTGTACTAGTAATAACAAGTCCATATACATGCACACAACAGTGAAAAATATCATACCCAACATAACTTTCATGAACTTAAAAGCGTAACGTAAACGAGTCATATAAAATCATCTCGTGTCAAATCATGTCGTCTCATGTCATATCATTATATACGTGTCAAAACAGCTCATCGTGTCACCATAAGCTTAAACATTTTCTTTTAATTGAGTTCAGTTCATTATTTGTGACTTTCGTATCAGTTATATCGTATCAGCTCTATCGATGGATCCATCTATAAACCGTGGTACCCGGTGGCAGGGGACATCAGCGACAGCATTACCCGCCCACTGAGTCCGGGCCTCAGCTCATCATATTTCATGTCGTCGTATATATATACATCGTCAGTCACAACCAATTCTCATCCTTCAAAAATATCATCATTTTCATCACTTAATAAAAATATGCATATGCGTAACTTTTCCTATAAACCAAGCATGCACCGTATTTTTCATAATTGCGTAAAAATCGTAAACATGATGCATAAATATTTAAAAATATCATAAATCTGTGCTCAGGGCGTTGCCATGACCAAATTGTCACCCCGGGTGCAAAATGACCATTTTACCCCTGGAAACCCAAAAATTACCATTTTACCCCTGGACCTCTAAAATTTATCCGAACCTTACCAAACTCCTTAAAATGCCCCAAAACATTTTTAAAAGTATTTCTTAGATGTAAAACCAAGCCCAAATTCATAGCTTAACAGATTCGTTTTAAAACTTGGACCGGAGTCCCGGTTTTAACCCGAACCGAACCGAAACTTAACCAAAACTTTCCCAACTTTTTATCATATTTTAAAAACACTATAATGGTCCTAAAATCTTATTCTCAAGCCCTTGAACTTACGGTTAATAGTACAGCAAGTCATACAATTCTCGGCCAACCCATAATTGATTTCCTATCACAACACATGGCCCCCAATCCTTAACCATTCGGTCCCCTCCTAAACCCCCACCTATCCAGCCTTTAAGGCACACCTTAGGACCTTAATGACCTCTCTAAACCAAGGCTAAACGATACATATAGCTGCTGCACACTCACGTGCAGACACCAACCGAAACTTGCATCTCCTTCACGATTCACGCTAAACTCCAAGGGATCGAGCTTCTCCCTCAACCAGACACCTGTGACTCAATCCCAACATCTTTCTCGACTTTAAAAGGTCTGAAACATATCTTATTTCAAGTCCATGCACCGCCGTCCCTACCCCTTTCACTCGATGAACTCAAACCCGAAGCAACTCTTAACAACACCTCACGGTTTCTAGCTTATCGACCACCATCTCACTTTTTATTATTGACAGCAAATCTCTCGCTGAAAGAGACCCTTCAGCAACATCACTCGACAGCCCCTTTGCCACCATGATCAAAGAAACGTGAGGAATTTACAAGTGAAACAATAAAACATATGCTTACTACCACCGATGAACAAAACATTTACATGATTTTACGTATGTTACATACATATTATCAGCATATATGATGCATTAAAAAAATTAACAAGCGTGCCTGGAGATGATTTGGTGAACAAAGCAAGAAGAAGGAAACCCGAGAGGCTTATTCCTTTTCCAAGAATGGTGCAACCGAAAGTTTCATTTGCAAGAATGGAGATGACCAAATTATTCAGCTGAGATTTGATGAAACCGAAAGGCTTTTGAATGGAAAAGGGGTGATCGGCTGATTGGGGGGTTACGGGTAGGTAAAGAGACGTTTATGATTAATTGATATAGTTAATTAGAAGGTTAGTGAGCAAAAATATTGTTAATTAAATTTTTAAAAGTTGTTTAAGTCCAATGATCTTAAAATTAGGTCAATAAAATTCAAACACACTCCCTAAAAATATTTCGTGTTGGAAAGATTTTAAAAATATTAGCCGAAACCTCAAAATGTCCCCTGTTTCGATAAAATTTAAGTACCGTTAAAAACAAAAATCATGCGGGTAAAATACCCATTAAAATATCATTTTTTGGAAAAATACCCTTAAAAACACCTTATTTTAATTAATAAAAATAATCATGTAATAAACATAATTTTCCTGAAAATTCTCCGGTCTCTCCTCCTCGTTCGGGCGTGAAATGCACCTAGAAATCCTAAAGCATGAACTTATGAAAAATTCATGAATTAGACCCTATCATGCATGAATTATGCATAAAATGTAATAAATAATTAGACACATAATTTAAAATAAAATCCTTGATTGCATGCAGTCAGGTTACGTGAATTAAATTCCTGGACCTTACAAGTGAGCCATTTTGGGTCGGCAGTAGTAGGAACCCGAGGACCTCATGCTTCAGGTCATTTACTATTTTTATGCTCAAACATTTTTATCACGATGGATCATTTTAAGTTGTATCTTGAAACAAATATTTACTTCCGCTGCTATTTTGAACGTTCAAACATTTTATCAGTTTATTTTGATGAATGAGGCATGTTATTTACTTTTAAAGAAAAAAAATTTAAATTATTCCGCAAATTTTCAAATACGAATTTAGAGGCCTTTACACCTTATCCATAAGCCTTTGATAGGTAGCACCAAAATTCTTTAATCTGAAGGGCATTAGTATATAAAAAAATGTTCTCTCAGACCGAGGGCGGGGACCAGTGAGCCATCTTGTGTCGACAGTAGTAGGAACCCGAGGACCTCATGCTTCAGTTCATTTACTATTTTTATGCTCAAATATTTTTATCACGATGGATCATTTTAAGTTGTATCTTGAAACAAATATTTACTTCCGCTGCTATTTTGAATGTTTAAACATTTTATCAGTTTATTTTGATGAATGAGGCATGTTATTTACTTTTAAATAAAAATTTTTAAATTATTCCGCAAATTTTCAAATACGAATTTAGAGGCCTTTACATCTTATCCATAAGCCTTTGATAGGTAGCTCCAGAATTCTTTAATCCGAAGGGCATTAGTATATAAAAAAATGTTCCCTCAGACGTAAGGAAACTAACCTTGCTTCTGTCTTCTTCCGCCGAGGGAATTCGGTGATATCCTTTATATGCGTAAAAAAACAAAGGAGATCATGTCCTGCCATGTAGCGCCCTTACTCGAGCCACTACTAAACAGACTAATAAACATGTAACATTAAACTTAATAACAACAATTAAACATCTGAACCAAATACTTAATCATCTTACAACCTAAACGAAAACAAAACAGTAACAGCAGTCTTAAACATTAATATAACCATAACGAAAACATAATTCTGAACGAGAAAACGATAAACCACGAAAAACCTCCACTAGATCACCACCGAAAACCCAAATGCTCTAGCCACTGCCATGGTCGTCCGAGCCGTCCAACCTAAGACGTGCCCCGTGGAATGGGGTGCCCAAAATGAAAACAAGGACGCGAGTGACAATCGCCCAATACGAGAATTTAAGAGTATAAAAACTGATATGATGCATGCGAAATTTAATATGCTTGGATATCAAGGATCAAGTCAAGAATCTCATGCTCAGTCTAGAGGCGCCTGTGTGTGTAGTTTATGATCTGCCCTAGGCATGTTCTAGATCTCACACTCATCATCAAGACTTGGACCTACAATGTCCGAATCATCAGAGCCTGCGGGTCCCGTTGGACACTGTAGCTCTCGATGCCCCATCGTCCACAATACAGGATAGGGCTGAGCGGCCCCAAAAAACGAGGTATAACAAAAGATATCAGGCTCAACATGATATGACATTCATAATATGCCAAAGCAGTAAAACATGTATCATGCAACAAATAAATATGCAGCATATAAGTGCTTATACTACGCTTGAATATCTCAGTTAGTACATCACGTACCTCACGAAAACAATATGACAGAAATCTCTGAACCTAGACAATACCAACAAAATGAAATCACTAACAAACCAGATCAAACATGCTACAAGGTCTCCTTAATGATCCTTAAATCACTATCTAAGGATTTAGGATTATACCTGCGTCCGTCGTCATCCCGCTAATGATGTCTCGATCTCAGTTCACCGACCCCTCTTCGAGTTGATACTAGCTCCAAACTTCCCGACACCAAAGTTCCCTAGAAACTAGCTAGAAAACTTAAGGTATAGGGATAAAAATCTGTTTGAAGAATGCAGTGAAGGAAACAAAAGATTCAGCTTCCATTTATAGGCTGCATCCGGACTATTTCAGAAAATCTGAATCAATTTTATCTACCACGTGTCAGAATCTCATTTGTCTAGTTGGATTCCTCGATATAATGTGATATGTGTCGTTTTTACGTGTTTATTGCATTAGTTTTAGTTGTGTTTACATTGTGCATGCATGCATTTCATTTACATTTTGTTCATTTTATAGTAACCATTTGCATTTTATCATATCTCACTGTTAGGTGATGAATTTGCAGGAAAAATGGTCGGAAAACGGAAAATATAGCAAAGTGTGCAAAGTTGAAGAACTCGGACAGAATACTCGGCGCCCGAGCGGTAGAATTTTACCGCCCGGGCGCGAAAGATGACTAATTGAGCAAGCCTTACAGAAAGTTGGCGCCCGAGCGGTACTTTTATACCGCCCGGGCGCGAGAAGACGAAGTGCCAAACAGAACTTGTGGCGCTCGGGCGGTACTTTTCTACCGCCCGAGCGCGAATGCCGCACCAGCTGAGGAACATCACAGAAAGTTGGCGCTCGAGCGGTACTTTTCTACCGCCCGAGCGCCGCCTATTTTTGGAAATTATTGTGCGCGATTCTCTACCTTATTTCGGAGGTGTGGTTGATATGGTAAGGCTATTGTACGTTTTTGAGGGATGATTCAGACATCATTGAAGCTACGACAAGGAGTTTTGGAGAGCTTTTGCACTTGGATTAAAGATTCGACGGTTGCCGGGCATCGTTCTTCGCAGAATTCGTCACGTCTCATATTTCTAGTTTATTTTCCTTTATTTAAATATTGTTTTGCTTATTTTAATTATGAATTCTAGTAGCTAAACTTTCATATTTGTTGGGATTAAAGGGGATCCTACCCCAAAACTTTGATCTAGTTAATTCATCTTTCGATTTGTGATTTGTTCTTGGTTATACTATTGTTTTATTGTGTTGTTAGAGCGTAGCTAACTTTAACAACGTCTTTATTTCGCGAGTGAGTTCGAGAGAATAACTTGTGATAAGAACTAGTAGTATAATTCGCGGATCTACAATTTACATAGAGATATGAAATTGGATACGTGCCGATAGTCATAGTCCTTAGGGTCGAAAACTAGGGGATTTCATCAATCGAAATGCGATTCATTCTTGATAAATAATTAAAGACATTTAATTACTTCATTGAGTGAATTAGTTTGGCATAGCTCGAGAGAGTGTGTTCAATTGAATAGGAAATCCTGTCGGAAGCGTAGAACACAATCGAACGAATTAATTAATTAATAAGGGGTAGGTGAACCAGAATTCCCAACAAATTCTTTTATCATTTGAAATTTAATCAATCGATTTAGCAATCATATTTTATCATTTAATCTTTGAACTTGTTTATTTAATTTTCTTGCATTCTATTAGTTATAACACAACCAATCACTTTTCGTCGCTAAAGTTTTAATAACTAAAATAATAATTGTTAAATACAGTCTTCAGCGGAACGATACTCGTATTCACATACACTATATTATTACTTGACATCGTGCACTTGCGATTACTTTTTGAGCATACAAAATCATATTTTATTGGGGAATTCACAGTGCAAGTTTTGCTCGATCAAGTTTTTGGCGCCGTTTCCGGGGACTGTTAATCTACAATTATATTTTTAGTTATTTCCTTTAGTGTATTTTATTTTTATTGAACTAACACTCCATATTTTAATTCAGATATCTCTTTCGGTGCATGCCAAAGTCACTTGACTTGGAGCTTGAGTGTGACCCTGAAATTGAAAGGACTTTCCACAGGCGAAGACAACAGCAAAGACTTAAGGAACTGATGGAGAGGCACGAACAAGAGCAGGAGGCGGAGCGCCAAAACGAGAGACGAATTGAGATGCCACGCCGCATACCCATGTTAGAGTATGCCCAGCCTTCTTTGGATGGTGCACGCCCCAACATTGTGAGGCCGATTGTGCGGGCAAACCAATTCGAAATCAAACCAGCCATTATCCAGATGATTCAGAACACCGTCCAATTTGGAGGAACTGCTGTGGACGATCCAAACACACACATCGCGGATTTTCTTGAGATTTGCGATACTTTTAAATTTAATGAATTTTCTGATGATGCTGTTAGACTGCGTTTATTTCCTTTCTCTTTGCGTGATAAAGCTAAAGCTTGGTTTAATTGTTTACCTGTAGGTTCGATAGCTACATGGGAGGACATGGCGAAGGCGTTTCTCATCAAATACTTTCCTCCATCGAAGACCATGAAGCTGCGGGCAGACATCACAACATTTGCTCAGTTCGTTCAAGAGTCACTATATGAGGCGTGGGAGAGTTTCAAAGATCTATTACGAAGATGCCCACATCACGAGTTGCCACTTGGGTTAGTCGTTCAAACCTTTTATTACGGGTTGCTTACTCCTAACCGTACTATGATAGATGCTGCTGCGTGTGGGAACCTTTTGAGGAAGACTGCGGAAGAAGGATATGAGTTGTTGGAGGAGATGGCTGCTAGCAGCTATCATCCTCAATCTGACAGGAACAACCAGCGGAGAAGTGCCGGAGTTCACCAGGTAACTGATTTTTCTGTCATTACTGCACAACTTGACGCTTTAAACAGGAAAATAGACGGCTTGAATGTGGGTGGCACGGCTATCCGTCTTCAAGAGATATTCTGTGAAAAGTGTGGAGGAGAGCACTATGTGAAAGACTGTCAAGATGGAAATCCCTTCTATGTGCAAAATGAGGCACCGGTGAATCAAGTGGGAGTCCAAAACCGCCCAAAGAATGACCCTTATTCGAACACATACAATCCTGGGTGGAGGCAACATCCCAACTTCTCGTGGGGCGGTCAAAACAGTCAGAATAGACCGCAAGGAGGACAACAATATGGCAAACAACCGATGTACAGATCCGATCCTGCTAGAGAAGAGAAGTCCAACTTGGAGCAAATGATGTCTAAGTTTATTTCTTCCACTGAAACTCGACTCCAAAACCAAGATGCATCGATAAAGGGGCTCGAGAATCAAATTGGACAGTTGGCCAAGATGATAGTGAGTAGAGAGCCGGGCACCTTGCCAAGTAATACCGAGACTAATCCAAAGGAGCAAGTGAAGGCCATTGAGTTGAAGAGCGGAAAAGTTTTGGAGCCTATAGAAAAAGAGAAAAACTAAGTGCCGGATGAACAAGATGCGACATCTAAAGGTAAGTCTTCTAACCCTACACTAGCACCCACTACACAACCAAAAATTGTTATACCTCCTCCTTTTCCTGCTGCATTGAAAAAACAAAACTAGATGCACAATTTGGTAAGTTTCTCGAGGTGTTTAAAAAGTTGCATATCAATATTCCCTTTGCCGATGCTCTAATGCAAATGCCTAGTTATGCTAAATTTTTGAAGGATATCTTAGCAAATAAGAGGAAGTTGGAGGATCATATGACAGTCAACTTAACTGAAAATTGCTCCGCTTTGGTGCAAAACAAAATCCCACCTAAGCTAAAAGACCCACGGAGTTTCTCTATTCCTTGCATGATTGGTGATGTTGTTTTTCATAAAGCATTATGTGATCTTGGTGCAAGTATTAATCTGATGCCATTTTCTGTGTTTAGGAAACTTGGGTTGGGAGAGCCTAAGCCGACGAGGATGTCCTTGCAACTGGCTGACAGATCGGTCAAGTACCCCCGCGGAGTGGTTGAGGATGTGCTAGTGAAGGTGGACAAATTCATTTTTCCTGCCAATTTCGTGGTGCTCGACATGGAGGAGGATACCGAGATGCCTCTCATTTTGCGGAGACCATTCCTTGCGACTGGCAAGGCACTTATTGATGTGCAAGAGGGAAAGTTGAGATTGAGAGTGGGCGAAGAAGAGATTACATTTGATGTTTTTAATGCACTTAAGCACACACTGCATTCTGATAGTTGTTTTAGAATTGATGCTTTTGACTCTCTTGTGTCCAACTATGTGCAGGATGCTCTTAGGGACCCTTTGGAGGCCACTATCAATACTGAATTAGGAGAAGAGGAGTTAGACGAAGAAAGAGCTGAAATTGTGGCACACTTTAATACCAACCAACCATGGAGAAGGCCAATGAGGATGCGACTAGAGGATCTAGGAGAACGAAGAGATTTGACCCCTCAAAGGTCAAGCATCGAGGATCCACCAACGCTTGAGATAAAGCCGTTGCCTCCACACCTCAAGTACGTATACTTAGGTGAGAATAACACTTTACCTGTCATTATTTCTACTGCTTTGACAGATGTGATGGAGGACAAGCTGTTGGAAGTTTTGAAAGCGCACAAGGATGCATTTGCGTGGAAGGTGGCAGATATCAAAGGAATAAATCCATCCGTCTGCATGCACAAGATCTTGATGGAAGAGAAGTACTCACCTCTTGTGCAACCTCAAAGACGATTAAATCCAAAGATGCAAGAGGTAGTAAAGGCTGAAACAATTAAGCTTCTCGACGTAGGTATCATCTATCCTATATCTGATAGTGCATGGGTAAGTCCTGTTCAGTGTGTGCCAAAGAAAGGTGGGATTACTGTTATCACAAATGAAAATAATGAATTAATACCCACTAGGACTATTACGGGATGGCGTGTGTGCATTGATTATAGGTAATTGAATGATGCTACCCGTAAAGATCACTTTCCCCTTCCCTTTATTGATCAAATGCTTGAGAGGTTAGCGGGTCATGAGTTCTATTGTTTTTTAGATGGGTATTCTGGGTATAACCAAATCATGATTGCGCCCGAGGACCAAGAGAAAACCACTTTCACTTGTCCTTATGGCACTTTTGCTTTTAGACGGATGCCATTTGGTTTGTGTAATGCCCCTGCCACTTTTCAGCGATGCATGACTGCTATATTCCATGATATGATTGAGACTTTTCTTGAGATATTTATGGATGACTTCTCGATTTTTGGCTCGTCTTTTAATGATTGTTTGCAGAACTTGCAGGTAGTGTTGAGGAGATGTGAGGAGACAAACTTGGTGCTTAATTGGGAAAAATGCCACTTTATGGTACAAGAGGGAATTGTCCTAGGGCACAATGTTTCGGGGCACGGAATAGAGGTGGATAAGGCGAAAGTTGAAGTTATCAAGAACTTACCACCTTCGGCGTCCATAAAGGGAGTTAGAAGCTTTCTAGGCCACGCCGGTTTTTACCGACGTTTCATCAAAGATTTTTCTAAAGTTGCAAAACCTTTATCTTCTTTACTAATGAAAGATGTGCCTTTTGATTTCAATTCTGATTGTTTGCAGGCATAAGAGAAGTTGAAAGAGCGCTTAGTGACGGCTCCTGTCTTGGTGGCACCGGATTGGGATCTACCCTTCGAGATCATGTGCGATGCTAGCGATACTGCGGTAGGTGCTGTCCTCGGACAAAGACAAAACAAGGTATTTCACACCATATACTATGCAAGTAGGACTCTAGATGAAGCACAATTGAATTATGCCACCACCAAAAAAGAGTTACTTGCAGTAGTGTTTGCACTTGACAAGTTTCATGCTTATCTTGTTTTGTCGAAAGTAATTGTGTTTACTGATTACTCTGCCCTTAAATATTTACTTGCAAAGAAAGATGCAAAGCCACGCTTACTTCGGTGGATTTTATTATTGCAAGAATTTGATGTGGAAATAAAAGATAAGAAGGGTGTTGAGAATGTGGTTGCAGATCATTTGTCTAGATTAGAATTTATCAGTAATGATTGTGTGACTGATGCGATTAATGATTGGTTTCCGGATGAGCAGTTGTTTGAGGTGAAAAATTGTCCATGGTATGCAAATTTTGCGAATTTTCTTGTTACAGGCTCACCTCCCCCAAATCTAACATTTCACCAAAGAAAGAAATTCTTTTCGGACGTGAAATATTATTTTTGGGAGGAACCTTTCTTGTTTAAGATTTGTTCAGATTCTATGATTCGGAGATGTGTGGCGGAGGAAGAGATGGGATCGATTCTTACTCATTGCCATGACCGTGAGGTAGGTGGTCACTTTGGACCAACGAGGACGGCATCTAAGGTACTCGAATGTGGCTTTTATTGGCCAACCCTCTTTAAAGATACTCGTTCTTATGTGCTAGCATGTGATAAATGCCAACGGACAGGTAACATCTCTAACCGTCACGAAATGCCTTTAAATAATATCATTGAGTGTGAGGTTTTTGATGTGTGGGGAATAGATTTCATGGGACCGTTTCCCAGTTCGTTCACGAAAAAATACATTTTGATGGCGGTGGATTATGTGTCTAAGTGGGTAGAGGCGGAAGCATACGCCACTAATGATGCTCAAGTGGTTCTAAAATTTTTGAAGAAAAACATTTTTAACCGCTTTGGAACACCAAGAGCAATCATTAGTGATGGTGGCACTCCTTTCTGCAACAAACTCTTTGAAAAACTTTTAAGAAAATATGGTGTCACACATAAAATCTCTACCCCTTATCACCCCCAGACGAGTGGTCAAGTGGAAGTGTCGAACCGAGAGATAAAGAGAATTCTGGAGAAAGTGGTAGGCGTCAGTAGGAAAGACTGGTCGGTGAGGTTAGATGATGCTCTATGGGCATATAGGACTGCTTTTAAAACACCTATAGGCACTACACCGTATAGGTTGTTATTTGGTAAAGCATGTCATTTACCTGTCGAGTTGGAGCATCGGGCATATTGGGCAACAAAAGCGCTGAACTTTAATTTTACTGATGCAGGTGAACAACGTTTGCTTCAATTGGACCAATTGGAGGAGTTCCGGAATTTGGCTTACGATCTTGCACTGTCTTACAAGGAGAAAACCAAAAAGGCTCATGACAAAAGAATCATCGAGAGAGAATTTAAGGAGGGAGAAAGTGTTCTGCTCTACAACTCTCGGTTGCGCTTGTTTCTCGGTAAATTGAAGTCGCGATGGTCCGGTCCATTCGTGATCTCGAAAGTTTATCCATCGGGAGCTGTGGAATTGAAAGATGGAAAAGATGGGACATTTACGGTCAATGCCCAGCGCCTAAAGCACTACATGCGTGGCACAGTTGAGCCACAACTTGGAATCACACGGTTCCAAGAGAATCCGAACTGAGACGGACCGACAGTCAATCTCTCGACTATAAATTGAGAACTCTTCTTTTTCCCTTATCTTGCATTTAATTCAATTTCGATTATTGTCATCTTTATTCGTATTTATTGTTAATCTCGTTTCTTGTTCTTCAATTTCGTTTTAAAAAAAAAATTATTTCGATTCTGGGCAGAAAGTTGGCGCTCGGGCGGTATTTTTATGCCGCTCGAGCGCGAAACTTCCCTTGGCATACAGAAAGTTGGCGCTCGGGCGGTGATTTCCTACCGCTCGAGCGCGCCTGCTTACCTCTGACTATTACATTACAGAAGGTTGGCGCTCGAGCGGTAACTTTTTACCGCTCGAGCGCGACCGCTTTAATAAGCGAGATCCCCTTTCCCTTCTTCATTCTACACGAAATTTTCCCCTTTCACTCCCCAAATCCATAACCCTCTTCCACTCTACTCTCAAATTTTTGCAGGCAATCTCTCCTACCATCAAGACTCAAGCATCGTGGGCAAGCTCATCCTTCGGAATTCAAGCGTCATCTTCTCCGATTCCCCCAAAATCTCTCTCATCCACTACTATGGCTCCAAAGAAGAAACAAAGAGGTACTTCCGCTTCTTCCTCTTCTTCGACTTTTGATAGGCATCGCTTTGTTAGTGAAGAAGCTCGGGCTAGGTATGAGCATGCCAAGATGAATAGAAATCCGATAGTAGAGAGGGGATTCCGAAAAGAATCTGCCGATAGGCACCTAGGAACTCGGATAGAATTGGAACGGCGCGGATGGGAAAATTTTTCCAATCATCCTAAGGCGGCGGTAGTTTCGGTGGTGCGTGAATTTTACGCGAATGTTATGGAGGGGAGAAATGGGACGGTGTTTGTTCGGGGTGTACATGTCCCGTGTGACTCGGCAACTATCAATGCATTGTTGGAAACGGCGGAGGTCGACAACTCTCGTTTTGAGGCTTTAGCTGCTGACCCGAACTATGACTTGATTATCACCGCGCTATGCCATCCGGGTGCGGGTGCGATGTGGAAACCAGTGGGCGGACCGCCGAGCTGTTTCGACGAGAAATTCTTGACCGTTGACGCTGCCATGTGGTACTTATTTGTGGCCCGACGGATGATGCCGGTCTCGCATAAGAGCGAGGTCCAAAAGGAACGAGCGGTTCTCCTTTTTGCGTTAACTCACGGCTATGACGTGAATGTGGGCACACTTATCCACTCTCAAATCATGTTGTGTGCTCGCAACAGTCACGTCGGTCTGTTCTTCCCGACAATTATCTCCGAGTTGTGTGCCCGTGCGGGAGTTCTATTCCGGGATGACGAGGATTGGATTCAACCCATGAAGCCGATTTCCATCGAAGACGATAAGCGAAAGTATGCCAAGCGAAAGATTGACTTCCCCAATGAGGAGGAAAATTTAGGTGGCTCTAGCGCCGCCGCTCCACGCCGCCGTCCACCACCACCTCGCCGGCGAACTCACACCGATATGATGGCTGAGAATCTCGCCTTCCAAACGCATCAGGGTCAATTCAACTCGTATGTCACCGACCATCTGTCTCACATTGACTCCATGATGCGCTCGCTGCTTGTGCAAGGGGGCGTTGACCCATCGACCATCCCACCGTCTCCACTACCCCCTCCCCCATTCCGGTTCCAGTATGATTACTCTCAGCATGGGGAGGCCGCAGGAGTGCCACCGCCGGAGCAGGATGAGGATGACACTTGATCAGGGGAGTTTACTTTTTCCCCTACTTCGCAATTTTTTTTCCCTTTACCGCTTTTCTGTTTTTCTTTCTTATCATTGTTTCCGTCTAGCATGTTTATTAGCTTCATGTTTATTTAGTCTGCATTTGTGTTTGCATATTTGTGTTTGCATTTCTGTGTTTGCATTTACATTCATGAGTTGTTTTATTTTTAGTGTCTGTTTCGTTTTGTGTAATGAGGGCATTGCACAACTCTAGTATGAGGGGGGGTAGATTGTTATGTTTGCTTAGTTATTCGTTGCATTTATGATTTCTAGTGTCGTTTATGGTAAGAAGACATAATTTATGCGCCAATGATGATGTTGAATTGATAATATACAAAAATATTGCTTGGGTCACTTCATGAATGATACTCTTGATTGTTGAAGCATGAATTTTGGTACAAAGTTTGAACTTTTTGAGCACATATGTGTGGGGACTAGAATTTTGTAGGAATAATGGTGAAATTTGAAAGTTTTGTGTGGTTAACTTGAAATGCACCATTTATGAGTTGATTTAGCATGTAAACCCGTGAAAATAAGTCGCTAATTGGAACCTTGAATGAGAAAATTTGATTGGCCTTGAACTTTACATTTACCTCCTTTCCAATGCACTGAATTAAAATGTCATACTCCTAACCAGCTGTAATATATTCTTAGCCTAGGGAGTACATGTATGAAAATTGTGCAAATAAAAAAACAAAAAAAAAAAAGAGAAAAAGAGAAGAAAGAAGGAGATGTAAGGTGAGGGGGAGCCGAAATAAAAGGAATGAAATTCTATTCGTAGGCTAAAAGTTGGAGATGTAAGGAGACGAGGAAAGTCAGACGAAAAGTCTTGACGATTGCACAATGAAAATGATCGGTGTACTCCCAACTTTTAGCCACTTGAGCTTATGTCCTTCTTTTCGACACCCTTATCTGCACTTAAAAGTTGAATAAAGTTCAATTTACGGCTAGTGATAAATGGACACGGGGATGCATGCTAGTGAGACTTGTATTGAAGTGTTAATTGAGTGACTCACATGATTTGATAATTGATCTATTTGAAGTACGAATGACTAGACGCATCATGACACACACACATGTTCAAATTAGTGTCGAGATTTATGTGTAGATGAGAATGAGTATTCGTTTGTGATTTGACTTAGCATGATTTGTATGTGGGAAAGTTCACTAAGGCATGAGAATAAAAGTTGTTAACTCACCATTGACATTAACTTGTGTTAGTTATTTCTTCTTTGAGTAATTTTGTGGTTGTTGCGTTTGTTTAGTATCTCGTGCTTTAACCTATTTTACTCGAGGGGGAGCAAAAGGTTAGTATGAGGGGGTTGATATGTGTCGTTTTTACGTGTTTATTGCATTAGTTTTAGCTGTGTTTACATTGTGCATGCATGCATTTCATTTACATTTTGTTCATTTTATAGTAACCATTTGCATTTTATCATATCTCACTGTTAGGTGATGAATTTGCAGGAAAAATGGTCGGAAAACGGAAAATATAGCAAAGTGTGCAAAGTTGAAGAACTCGGACAGAATACTCGGCGCCCGAGCGGTAGAATTTTACCGCCCGGGCGCGAAAGATGACTAATTGAGCAAGCCTTACAGAAAGTTGGCGCCCGAGCGGTACTTTTATACCGCCCGGGCGCGAGAAGACGAAGTGCCAAACAGAACTTGTGAAGCTCGGGCGGTACTTTTCTACCGCCCGAGCGCGAATGCCGCACCAGCCGAGGAACATCACAGAAAGTTGGCGCTCGAGCGGTACTTTTCTACCGCCCGAGCGCCGCCTATTTTTGGAAATTATTGTGCGCGATTCTCTACCTTATTTCGGAGGTGTGGTTGATATGGTAAGGCTATTGTACGTTTTTGAGGGATGATTCAGACATCATTGAAGCTACGACAAGGAGTTTTGGAGAGCTTTTGCACTTGGATTAAAGATTCGACGGTTGCCGGGCATCGTTCTTCGCAGATTTCGTCACGTCTCATATTTCTAGTTTATTTTCCTTTATTTAAATATTGTTTTGCTTATTTTAATTATGAATTCTAGTAGCTAAACTTTCATATTTGTTGGGATTAAAGGGGATCCTACCCCAAAACTTTGATCTAGTTAATTCATCTTTCGATTTGTGATTTGTTCTTGGTTATACTATTGTTTTATTGTGTTGTTAGAGCGTAGCTAACTTTAACAACTTTTATTTCGCGAGTGAGTTCGAGAGAATAACTTGTGATAAGAACTAGTAGTATAATTCGCGGATCTACAATTTACATAGAGATATGAAATTGGATACGTGCCGATAGTCATAGTCCTTAGGGTCGAAAACTAGGGGATTTCATCAATCGAAATGCGATTCATTCTTGATAAATAATTAAAGACATTTAATTACTTCATTGAGTGAATTAGTTTGGCATAGCTCGAGAGAGTGTGTTCAATTGAATAGGAAATCCTGTCGGAAGCGTAGAACACAATCGAACGAATTAATTAATTAATAAGGGGTAGGTGAACCAGAATTCCCAACAAATTCTTTTATCATTTGAAATTTAATCAATCGATTTAGCAATCATATTTTATCATTTAATCTTTGAACTTGTTTATTTAATTTTCTTGCATTCTATTAGTTATAACACAACCAATCACTTTTCGTCGCTAAAGTTTTAATAACTAAAATAATAATTGTTAAATACAGTCTTCAGCGGAACGATACTCGTATTCACATACACTATATTATTACTTGACATCGTGCACTTGCGATTACTTTTTGAGCATACAAAATCATATTTTATTGGGGAATTCACAGTGCAAGTTTTGCTCGATCATAATGTAATCTGAAGTACATCGGGTTATCCATTTTTAAATTCAGTGGATCTCAATAGCTTGATCCTGAATTATCAATTCTTTAATAATACTTAATTAACAACTCATTAATTATCTCTTAATTAACACTCCATTCAAAACAAAGAGGTCATTACATCCTCCCCTCCTTACAAAGATTCGTCCTCGAAATCAAAATTGAAGTACAATACAACTGAATAAAATACAACTAAAAAAATGTGGATACTCTGAGCGCATACGACTCTCTAACTCCCAAGTCGCTTCTGCAGTACCTCGGCATTGCCATTGCACTAGAACATGTGGAATGGTCTTGTTTCATAATGTCTTTCATTCAAGTCTTCTTCAAGTTGAACATCTGTCGGACCAAGAACGTGTGATTCATCTGCTACATACCATCATAGCAACGATACATGAAAGACATTATGAATGCTAGACAGATACGGCGGTAAAGCCAATCGATACACCAAATTTCCAACACATTCCAAGATCTCAAAAGGTCCAATGAATCTTGTGGCTAATTTTCCCTTGAGTCCAAATCTCATCACCCTGCAGAATAGTGAAACTTTAAGGAAAACTTTTTCCCCTGAATGAAACTGTAGAGGTCTACGCATGGTATTTGCGTAACTCGATTGACGATCTCGTGTAGTTTTAATTCTCTTCTTGATCAATTCCACTACGTCAATCGCCTGTTGCACTAATTCAGGTCCTTGCACTTTTCGTTCTCCTACTTCATCCCAAAACAATGGAGTACGACAACGTCTACCATATAATGCTTCAAACGGAGCCATACCAATGCTGTTGTGGTAGCTATTGTTACAATCAAACTCCACAAGCGGCAGATGATCATGCCATGCTGGTCCAAAATCCAAAGCACAAGCACACAACATGTCCTCAAGTGTCTGGATAGTCCTCTCAGACTGACCATCGGTCTCTGGATGATAGGCAGTACTCAGACTCAATGTCGTTCCCAACGCTTTTTGAAAACTTCCCCAGAACCTTGAGGTAAAGCGTAGATCTCTGTCACTGACTATACTTGTTGGCACACCATTATATTTAAGAATCTCTTGGATGTATAGTCTTTCCATGCGATCGAAACTATATTCCTGACTATTCGGAATGAAATGTGCTGACTTAGTCAGTCGGTCCACAACAACCCAAATTGCATTGCAATTCTTAGAAGACAACGACAAGTGAGTGACAAAATCCATCGTCACATGCTCCCACTTCCACTCAGGGATAGGAAAATTTTGAAGTATTCCTCCTGGTCGTCGATGTTCAGCTTTCACTTGCTGACAAACCAAACACTTTGCTACAAACTGGTAAACACTTTTCTTCGTAGCTTTCCAAAAAAAAACATGGTCTTTAAATCCTTATACATTTTCATGCTTCCAGGGTGGATACTCAACTTACTCCTATGTGCTTGAGATAAAATCTCGTCTCTCAATTTAGAATCTTCTGGAACTACGATTCTTCCTGACAGACACAAGGTTCCATCTATTTGGAACGCAAAGACAGATGTGTTGTCTCCATTAGCTTACCTTGCTAACTTTTTCACCTTCGGATCAGAAAACTGATCTTCTCTGATTTTGGCATAAAACATTGGTTCAGATAAAATGCTCGTTACTCGAATGTGTTCCATTTCTTTCTTATGACGGAATGAAATCCCAGAGAACAACAATCTTGGATTACACTTGATATGAAACTTTTCCGAAGTGCAGATAATCTCACCTTGCAACTAAGAGCACCAGCTGTAAGATTCGCTGATCCTGGATGATACTTGATTTCATTATCATAATCCTTAAACAAATCCATCCATCTTCTTTGGCAAATATTCAACTCTGCTTTAGTGAAGATATACTTCAAACTCGTGTGATCTGTAAAGATCTCAAATCTCTCTCCGTAGAGATAATGTCGCCAGATCTTCAAAGCAAACACAATCGCTGCCAATTCCAGATCAAGAACTCGATAATTCTCTTCATGCTTCTTCAACTGTCTGGATGCATATGCAATCACATGACCATTTTGGGTTAAAACGCACCCAAGTCCTTGAAGTGATACATCAGTGTACACAATGTACCCTTTGATCAAGATGGCATAGCTAAAATTGGTGCGGTTGTCAAACATTGATGCAATTCATTGAAACTATTTTCACAATCATGTGTCCATTTGAATTGCACATTCTTACACGTCAGTTGTGTCAATGGTTTGGCAATCTGAGATAATCCTGAGATGAATCTCTGGTAATAACCTGCCAAACCTAGAAAACTTCTTATCTCTTGAGCTGATTCCGGTCGTGCCCAACTCAACACTGATTCGATCTTGCTAGGATCCACTGATATCCCATCTTTGGATATAACATGTCCCAAGAAGACAATTATGTCGATTCAAAACTCGCACTTGTTCAATTTAGCATGCAGTTGGTGATTCCTTAAGGTTAGCAACACAATCCTTAAATGTTGTACATGCTCTTTAAGGATACGAGAGTATACCAGTATTTTATCAATAAAGACAATGACGAACTTGTCAAGATAATCTTGGAATACTCGGTTCATGAAATCCATAAATACTGCTAGAGCATTCGTCAAACCAAACAGCATAACTAGAAAGTCGTAATGTCCATACCTTGTTCGAAATGCAGTCTTAGGGATATCACGTTGATAAACTCGAAGTTGATTATATCCAGACCGTAAATTGATCTTCAAGTACACTGAAGTTCCTTGAAGTTGATCAAAAAAATCATCAATCCATGGTAACAGATATTTATTCTTGAATGTTTCTCGGTTCAACTGTCGATAATCAATGCAAAGTCGCATAGAACCATCCTTCTTTTTAACGAACAACACTGATGCTTCCCAGGGAGACACACTGGTTATAATGTAACCCTTGTCAATAAGATCTTGTAACTGTTGTTTCAACTCTTTCATCTTAGTTGGTTCCAATCTATAAGGCGCTCTGGAGATGGGTGTGGTTCCTGGTACCAACTCTATCTCCGCTTCCACTTCTCTCTCTTCGGAGGAAATACAGGAATTTTATCGGGGAAAACATCAGGAAATTCATTGGCAACTGGAATTTTTTTCACGTCGATTATATCCTTTGATACGTCAATAGCATAAATGAGATATCCTTCTCCTCCTTTCGCTAAAGCCCGTTGTGCCTTTACAGCAGACACTACTGCATTGGAGGTCGAGCTCCCTCACCGATGAAGAACCAATTCTCGTCTCCTTCTGGACGAAACTGAACGAGACGTTAATAACAATCTACAGTCGCTCTATACTTAGTCAATAGGTCGATTCCCATAATACAATTGAAATCTTCCATAGCCAATATCATCAAATTGGCAGACAAGTATTTTCCCTCAAATTCTAACAAACAGTCTACTATAAGTCGCTTAGCTAAAACCTCTTGTCCCATTCTAATGATACGTAGGGTAGTTTATGCTTCTTAACAAACATTGATGCTATGAATGAATGCGATGCCCCAGTGTCAATTAATACATATGTAGGAATACCACATAAAATAAAATTACCTGCAATGACTCTCTCGTTTTTATCCTCAGCTTGTTCTTGGTTTAGGGCAAACACTTGCCCCTGAACTCGTGGGCGTTGCTGAGATCCTTGTGATATTCCTCCACGACGAGAACCTTGAGCAGGAAAGCCTTTCTGTTGCACAGTATTCTCAGACTGTTTTTTTATTGTAAGACCCTGTCATAGAACCTCTGCCTCTACTCTGATTCTCCAAATTAGGGCAATCTCTCTTCATGTGACCAAAACCACCACAATTGAAGCAAGCACTTGTTGTTCTTCGACAATTCTCCATCTGGTGACTGCCTCCGCAGTGGCCACATTGCATCTTTTTCCTGCCAAAGCTGTGTACCCCTCTAGAACCGAAAGAAGAAGAAGAAGATACAGACTTCTTGAAAGACTGGCCCCTTGGTCCCAACGAACTAGAACTTTTGTTAGCTTGCATAGCCTTCCTTCTAGCAATACTGATCTTGGCTTGACGACAACGATTCACTAATCCTTCGTGCGAAGTAGGATCGTCACAAACAGAAACCTGATCCAAAATCTCCTGGTACAAACCATTCAAAAATTGAGAATATTTTGTTGCAGAATTCTCACTGATGTGAGTAGCGTACGTCAACAGATCCATAAAACGCTTTTGGTAATCCTCAATGTTCGAATCTCCTTACTTAATGGTCAACAATTCCATCTCCTTCGCCTGACGAAGAGCTGGCAGAAACTGATGATTATTGAAAGCCTGACGGAAATGTTCCTGACGAATCCGCTCATGCTGCTGAACTAGAATGGCAGAAACATGTTTCCCCCATTGTCGAGCTTTTCCTTGGATCATGAAATCGTCTACTTCCATCTTCTCATCCTCGTCATAGTCATACACTCGAAAACTGTAGTAGCCCGAATTCCAAATTGGGTAATTAACGGATTAATGGTGATTAAGAAGGTTTAATGTGTAATTTTGACCGTGGTCATGATCGGACGGACCGAAGATGGTTCGGTAGCACCGAAGAGTTCGGACGATCCGAAGTGGGTTCGGTGGATCCGATCATGAGGTGTCAAGAGCCGATGGACACGTAGAAGTTCGGATGATCCGAAGTGTAGGTTCGGTGGATCCGATCATGAGGTGTCAAGAGCCGATGGACACGTAGAAGTTCGGATGATCCGAAGTGTAGGTTCGGTGGATCCGATCATGAGGTGTCAAGAGCCGATGGACACGTAGGAGTTCGGACGTTCCGAAGTGAGTTCGGTGGATCCGAACATAGCCTATAAATAGTGCTCGGATTTCCTCATTTTGTATTGTAAATTCTTGAAGTCGTGTCTCCTAGTTGAGAGGTTTGGAAGGTTTCTAGGGTTAGTTGTTGGTCGAGCGATAGCCAAGAGCTGCCAGGATTGGTAGCGTAGCGACGCCTGAGTTACGAGGAAATCGACATCAAAGGGCTGTCGACGGACGAAGGTAAACCCTAAACCTTTGGTAGTACTGGTTTTGCTAGTTGAGCATGGTAGTATTGTTCATTGGGTATACTTTTGATGCGTAGGCTTGTTCTAGACCTGATTAGCGGTGTTGCGTAAGGCTAGGCTTGCTGTGATAGAGGTACGAAAGTACTATCCGAGATATCCTGGTCGAGTATACATTCTTATATGTGTTGCATGATTATGTGGTGCATTGATATATGTCATATGATGCATGCTATTATGTCACGTTTATTACTGCATGTTGCATTTCATGTTGAGCCGTATCTCCTTCGAGATAGCCTTTACTGTTGAGCTGTATCTCTTTCGAGATAAGCTATATCTTGTGGGGCCGCTCAGCCCTGTCTTGTCTTGTGGACGCATGGACACCGAGAGTACACAGTGGCCGACGGGTCCGGAGGGCTTCGGTGATCCGGGACATTTTAGGTCCACGTCTGTTCTTGTAGTGGATGCAGTGACCCAGAGGAGTACCGCGCGGCACTATCCACTTGGCGCCTCTAGACTGAGCATTTTGAGATCCTTTGTTACTCATGTTTCTTGACTACCCTGGTATCATATCATAGCAT
Source organism: Primulina eburnea (assembly GCF_022965805.1). Classification (NCBI taxonomy): domain Eukaryota; kingdom Viridiplantae; phylum Streptophyta; class Magnoliopsida; order Lamiales; family Gesneriaceae; genus Primulina; species Primulina eburnea. The sequence continues at coordinate 14,339,434 of NC_133112.1, read as the reverse complement.
GTGCATTTCATATAGGCTTGTATACTCATGCTTTTGTACTGGGCGTTCTTATCGCTCACGTCCTCGGTTTTTGTTTATCTTGGACACCCCATTCCCACGGGGCAGGCCTCAGGTTGGATGGCTCAGGAAGAGCAGGAGGAGGACAGTGAGTAGCGGGTTGGTTTAGTTTTCAGTACTATTCTATTTCGTTATGGTTGTACCGAATATATTTGTGAGTTGTTCTGATTTCGATTGGGTTATATAACTATTTGTCGTTGGCCATATTTCCGCTGTTATCTCTGATTATTATTAATTAAGTTAATTGCATGCTTAGTTCTTGATTAGTAGGTGATTCTGGAACGGGTCACTACATTTATGGTATCAGAGCATGCTTACGATTTTGGGATATAGATTCGGTTTTGGGATTTTCGTGGATCATTTTACCATTTTCCCTATTCTATCTTGTAGCGATGGCTGACCACTTTGGTGATGAGAGTAGTCAGGGAAGTGTAGGTCGTTGGGGTGACCAGGACGATTTGTTAAGCGTCATAAGTTACCGTATGTTTCTCTAGACGTCATTCTTTCCGTTTCTACCCCGATGGGTCATTCGGTGTTAGCGAAGCGTCTAGTGATGGGTTGTTCCTTAGATTTTGAGGGTAACGAATTGATTGCGAATCTTATGATCCTAGAGATGGAAGATTTTGATTGTATTCTAGGTATAGACCTATTGACTACCTACCGAGCTACCGTGGATTGTTACCAGAAGCTTGTTCAGTTTCGTACGACCGAGAGCTATAGTTGGTTTTTCTATGGTGAGGGAGCGCGTCCTCCGATGCCAGTGGTATCTGCTCTGAAAGCCTGTCGTGCTTTAGAGGCGGGCGGGGAAGGCTACCTCATCTATGCGATTGATTCCTCCACAGGTAGTGTTGGTATAGATGATATTCCAGTGGTTTGTGAATTTCCTGATGTTTTTCCAGATGAGATTCCTGGTTTTCCTCCGGATAGAGAGGTGGAATTTGGCATTGAGTTAATGCCAGGGACTGCACCGATTTCTCGTGCCCCCTATCGTCTTGCTCCGTCAGAGATGAGAGAATTGAAGCAGCAATTGCAGGATCTTCTTGATAAAGGTTATATTCGCCCGAGTGTTTCACCTTGGGAAGCTCCAGTCTTGTTTGTCAAGAAGAAAGATGGATCTATGCAATTGTGCATTGATTATCGCCAGCTGAATCGTGTGACGATCAAAAACAAGTATCCATTACCTCGTATCGATGATTTGTTCGATCAGCTTCAGGGTACCTCTGTTTACTCCAAGATTGACTTGCGATCGGGTTATCATCAGATGAGAGTTAGAGATGATGATATTTCCAAGACTGCATTTCGTACTCGATATGGGCATTACGAGTTTCTAGTTATGCCATTTGGATTGACGAATGCGCCAGCAGTGTTCATGGATCTGATGAATCGAGTCTTTCGGGATTTTCTAGATCAGTTGTGTTCAACAACAATTGAGATGTAATAACGATGTTGTTATTTCGTTTTATTCATCCTCTAAGCCTGATTTCGAGGACGAAATATTTTTAAGGGGGGGAGAATGTAGTAGCCCGAATTCCAAATTGGGTAATTAACGGATTAATGGTGATTAAGAAGGTTTAATGTGTAATTTTGACCGTGGTCATGATCGGACGGACCGAAGATGGTTCGGTAGCACCGAAGAGTTCGGACGATCCGAAGTGGGTTCGGTGGATCCGATCATGAGGTGTCAAGAGCCGATGGACACGTAGAAGTTCGGATGATCCGAAGTGTAGGTTCGGTGGATCCGATCATGAGGTGTCAAGAGCCGATGGACACGTAGAAGTTCGGATGATCCGAAGTGTAGGTTCGGTGGATCCGATCATGAGGTGTCAAGAGCCGATGGACACGTAGGAGTTCGGACGTTCCGAAGTGAGTTCGGTGGATCCGAACATAGCCTATAAATAGTGCTCGGATTTCCTCATTTTGTATTGTAAATTCTTGAAGTCGTGTCTCCTAGTTGAGAGGTTTGGAAGGTTTCTAGGGTTAGTTGTTGGTCGAGCGATAGCCAAGAGCTGCCAGGATTGGTAGCGTAGCGACGCCTGAGTTACGAGGAAATCGACATCAAAGGGCTGTCGACGGACGAAGGTAAACCCTAAACCTTTGGTAGTACTGGTTTTGCTAGTTGAGCATGGTAGTATTGTTCATTGGGTATACTTTTGATGCGTAGGCTTGTTCTAGACCTGATTAGCGGTGTTGCGTAAGGCTAGGCTTGCTGTGATAGAGGTACGAAAGTACTATCCGAGATATCCTGGTCGAGTATACATTCTTATATGTGTTGCATGATTATGTGGTGCATTGATATATGTCATATGATGCATGCTATTATGTCACGTTTATTACTGTATGTTGCATTTCATGTTGAGCCGTATCTCCTTCGAGATAGCCTTTACTGTTGAGCTGTATCTCTTTCGAGATAAGCTATATCTTGTGGGGCCGCTCAGCCCTGTCTTGTCTTGTGGACGCATGGACACCGAGAGTACACAGTGGCCGACGGGTCGGGAGGGCTTCGGTGATCCGGGACATTTTAGGTCCACGTCTGTTCTTGTAGTGGATGCAGTGACCCAGAGGAGTACCGCGCGGCACTATCCACTTGGCGCCTCTAGACTGAGCATTTTGAGATCCTTTGTTACTCCTGTTTCTTGACTACCCTGGTATCATATCATAGCATGTGCATTTCATATAGGCTTGTATACTCATGCTTTTGTACTGGGCGTTCTTATCGCTCACGTCCTCGGTTTTTGTTTATCTTGGACACCCCATTCCCACGGGGCAGGCCTCAGGTTGGATGGCTCAGGAAGAGCAGGAGGAGGACAGTGAGTAGCGGGTTGGTTTAGTTTTCAGTACTATTCTATTTCGTTATGGTTGTACCGAATATATTTGTGAGTTGTTCTGATTTCGATTGGGTTATATAACTATTTGTCGTTGGCCATATTTCCGCTGTTATCTCTGATTATTATTAATTAAGTTAATTGCATGCTTAGTTCTTGATTAGTAGGTGATTCTGGAACGGGTCACTACAAAAACACTGCTCCATGATATCGACCCAAGCTTCAGTAACATCAGCATTCTCATCTCCGATCAACGGTGGAGGTCCAATCTTCATGAAATCCATAATGTTGACTCGATTCCTACGTCTCCTTTCATCATGATCTTGGCGACGCCTTCTGTCGTGATCTCTACGACGATGTTCTCGGCCAGCTCATCGTCGCCATAACGGCCATGTCCCACACTACCGTGACTACTTCCATCTCCTGATATCTGAAAGGAAACCAAAATCAACCTCTAAATCCTAAAAACAGAATTACTAATGTCCCAAAATCTTTGCATGCTCTGATACCACCAAATGTAACGTCCTTACTCGAGCAACTACTAAACAGACTAATAAACATGCAACACTAAACTTAATAACAACAATTAAACAATGGAAACCAAATACTTAATCATCTTACAATCCAAACGAAATTAAAACTATAACAACAATCTTAAACATTAATACAACCATAACCAAAACAAAATTCCGAACGAGAAAACGATGAACCACAGAAAACATCCACTGGATCACCACCGAAAACCAAACTGCTCTAGCCACTGCCATGGTCATCCGAATAGTCCAACCTAAGACCTGCCCCCGTGGAATGGGTGCCCAAGATGAAAACAAGGAAGTTAGCGACAATCGCCCAATACGAGAATGTACGAGTATACAAACTGATATGATGCATGCGAAATTCAATATGCTTGGATATCAAGGATCAAGTCAAGAATCTCATGCTCAGTCTAGAGGCGCCTGAGTGTGTAGTCTCTGATATGCTCTAGGAATGTTTTGGATCTCACACACATCATCAAGACGTGGACCTACAATGTCCATGTCATCAGAGCCCGCGGGTCCCCTCGGACATTGTAGCTCTCGATGCCCCATCGTCCACAATACAGAATAGGGCTGAGCGGCCCCAACAAACAAGGTATATCTCAAAAGATATCAAGCTCAACATGATATGACATGCATAATATACCAAAGCAGTAAAACATATATCATGCAAGATAAATATGAAACATATAAGTGTGTATACTATGCTTGGATATATCAGTCAGTACATCACGTACCTCACTAAAACAATCTGACAGAAAGCTCTGAAACTAGACAATACCAACAAAATAAAATCACTAACAAACCAGATCAAACATGCTACAAGGTCTCCCTAATGATCCTTAAATTATTATCTAAGGATTTAGGATTATACCTTATTCCGTCGTCATCCAGCTGATGATGTCTCGATCTCAGTTCACTTACCCCTCCTCGAATCGATACTAGCTCCGAAACTTCCCGACACCAAAGTGCCCTAGAAACCGGCTAGAAAACCTAAGGTATACGGCTAGAACTCTCTCTAAAGAATGCGGTGAAGGAAACAAAAGAAACAGCTTCCATTTATAGGCTGTATCCGATCTATTTCAAAAAATCCGAATCAATCTTATCTACCACATGTCAGAATCTCATTTTTATAGTTGGATTCCTCGAGATAATGTAATCTGAAGTAGATCGGGTTATCCATTTTTAAATTCGGTGGATCCCAACAGCTTGATCCTGAATTATCAATTCCTTAAGAATACTTAATTAACAACTCATTAATTATCTCTTAATTAATACTTCATTCAAAACAAGGATTCGGGTCATTACATGCCATGGAGTCGACCAATTGATCTATCCTCGGTAGAGGATAACAATCTTTGGGGTAGGCTCAATTCAAGTCGTGGAAGTCCACACACATCCGCCATTTTCCAAACAACTTAGGAACCAAGACCACGTCGGGAAATAGATTTCTTGAATGAATCTTGCACTTGCTCTTTGATAATAGCGTCTTTTTAGGGGCCGCAGTGCCTCTTTTTCTGAATCACAGGTCAGCATTCACTTTAGACATTCAACTTATGCTCCATTACTTCCCTCCTAACCCATTGGAGCTAAGACGGACACCAAGCAAACACATCTTTATTCTTCTCCAAACATCGGATCAACTGTTCTTTCAAAGGCTCTTCTAGGGTTCGGGCTATCCTCACGACTCCAGACGGGGGATTTAGGATAAATTCCTCACATTCGTCTTCCGAAGTAACCCCTGTTGCTTCTTCGATTTGATGTAGTTGATCGAATCCGACAGATTTGGGTCGACTCAGATGTTCAATTTTAGCCGACTTTTGCTCTACTCTTACTTCTTCCACATAACATTTTCATGAAATCTTCTGATCCCCCTTGAACTCTCCTACAGCTTCTCCAACGAGGAAATTAATTTTCTGGTGCAGAGCCGAGGCAATTGCCATGAAAGCGGACATGTATGGTCTTCCCATGATAGCATTATACGATGAGGGAGCATCAACTATCACAAAGTTAACAATTCGGGTCTTTCTTGTACCCCCATACCCCAAAGAGAGAGGGAGATTGATGACACCAAGGGTGTGTATAGCATGCCCCTGAATCCAAACAAAGCCGTGGAGATAGGTTCCCATGTATTCACCCAAGTCCATCTAATCCATCGCATCTTTAAACAGAACATTGACAGAACTCCCTGAGTCCACAAAGATGCGAGCAATTTCGTAATTGGCGATCATATCTCGGATGACCAGAGCATCATTATGCGGGTCGGCGGCCTCTCCCCTCATTTCCTCATGTCCAAAAGAGATCATTGGTCTGGAGCGTGTTTTATTGCTACTAATCTCCATGTTTTCCAATCTTCTAGTGTTGGCCTTCCTAGCCTGGTTGGAGTCCCCGTCTGTAGGCCCACCCGATATCAAATTGGTTACCCATTGAGGGGGTGGTCGCTCACGAGGTTCTGCCCTTTGCATATTCAGGTTAGCATTTTGAAAAAAATTTCTTTGGTTTGGAGCCCTTCTCCCTTCAGGATCACCTTCTTCCCGAGATGTATTAGTGGGTCGGTGTCCGCCACCTTGGTCATCTAGAATTTCTTTCATTTCTGGATCTCTTTGAATGATCCGTTCTATCTCTTGATCCAAATGATGACATTCGTTGGTAGTATGACCATAATCCTTGTGAAATTCGCAATACTTCTCTGACCTGGGATTACGAGGTCCTCTATCATTGCTCTGAGGTCTTCGGATGAGTTGTCGTTCATCACATAGTTCCAATGCTAGGGATTTGTTAACTTTCAAAGGTGTGCAAGTGGCGAACTGTTCCATAAATGTAGGTGGTTCGAAATGTATAAGGTTATTGGTTCGAACGTCTGGCGCAGCCTTGGCCGAGGCCTTCGGTTCACCTTTCCTAGCCATTTTCAATTCTTACACGTTCATATATTTCACCGCCCTAGCCAATAGTTCTTCAAAAGTAGCAGGGTGATTTTTTACCAAGGATTTGAAAAAATCACCACCTCTTAGCCCTTGCGTAAAGGCACTTATCAGTATATCTGGAGTAGCAGAGGGAACATCGATGAGCATATTGTTGAACCTCTTAACAAAATTCCGTAGGTTCTCCTGTTCTTGTTGTTTAACATTGAATAGACTCAGATTTGTCTATGGATGTTTCTTACTGCTTGCAAATTGATGGAGAAAAGCTCCCCCGAGGTCTTGAAAAGTTCTGATGGTCCCTGGCTTAAGCAAATTGAACCATTGTTGAGACGACCTGACCAAAGTGGTTAGAAATACCCTACACTTGATCAGATCCGAATATTGGTTCAGTAATGCCTCGTTCTCAAACAGAGATAGATGTTCTTCGGGATCCCCCCAGCCGTCGTATTATCCAACATTAGGAAATCTGCAATTTTGAGGCAATTCGGCAGCCAGTATCTAGGCGGAGAAAGGAATCCCCCGAGCCAGAAGGAGTGGAGGAGGGGGTGCATTCCTCTTGTAGAACCCATAATTTAGACTACGTATAAGCCAAGCATAATTCTAGTATTTAAATTAAAATTATTTTTATTGCATGAGTACTTAAATTCTCTTCTTTAAATTTATTTATTTTATTCAGTAATTTAATTGTTATCTTTTTATTTAATTAAATGAGGTCGGACTTGAATTGGAGTTTTGGGATAAAATTTAGTATTAAGAAAACATTCCCAGAATTTATTTTAGCTAACTAGTAAATTAATTTAAGGTAAAAGAATTTTTAAGGAATTATTTAAGTAACTTGAGGTAAGTAAGAAATAAGTTCATTTAAGTTCCATGATTAATGTGTTAATTCACTAAATTATTTAAAGGATAGATAAGGCTATAAAGATTTAAAATACACTAACTAAGAAATATTTCCCCTCCACTTAATAGCATATTTTCGGCCACCTCATAGATAATTTAATAGTTCTTTGGTAACCCACCACCTTTGACTCCTTCCTTATTATTTCTTGGAATGATAACTCCTTCATTTTTAATCATCATTAATTAATAATAAATAATCATCCTTGCCTTGTTTTGACATAGTAGATTCGGTCATGCCTCCATTATCCCTCCAAATATCTTTTGGATATCAAACCAAGTTGATAGGATCGATTAACGTATCAAGAGTGTTTAGAAAGGGGGTTGAATAAACCCTCACAATTAAAACTGATCTTTTCGAATTTGAGTTCAGTCTGGTGACAAACTGATTCTCGGAATCTTGTTGGTCAATGACAATCAGTTAAACTAAAGTAGTTGCAGAAAGTAACTGACTGAAAGATTGAATACAAAACTGAAATAAAATGCACACGGGTTGTTTCTGGATGTTCGGAGATTTTAATTACTCCTACGTCACCGCTTCTATCTCAAGGATAGGATTTCCACTAAAAGACTTTGATCAAATACAAGATTTGTACTGACCCACTTCAGTTTGGACTTATCACTGCCAAAAACTGAAACTCTTAGTATTACAAAATGTTCTCAGTGCGTAACTGATCTTAGCACTATCGAAATTTACGATTGTTAAAAAGTGCTAGTGAGCTCAAATTGTAGCCTTGACTGCTAAGAATAAATCAAGTAAGAGTGAGCTAAGATTTTGGCAGAGTAACAGCAAGCTTTGAATAGAGTGATCTCGTTATTTTCTTCAGCTGTTCTTCTGTCATATTTATAAGCTTCCCTTCCAACGGTAACTTGAAATATATTTGAATCTTTGTATCCGTTGATTGCCACTTCATTATTCCTTGGGCATTGTTTACTTCATTTATTGTAATGTGACGTCAATGCATTGTTCTAAGCTGCGGCGTTTCATATTCAGTTGCAGTTTTCTATGTCTCTTTGTCGGTTGAATGTTCTTTCTCGATACATAAGCATACGGCTGAATGTATCAACTGATCGGTTTCTAACTGATCAGTTTCCTTTATTAGATCAACTAATTTCAGTTGTTGAGTTCATTTTACTCGTTAAGTTGGTTTGTAATTTCAGTTGGTTCGTATTTTGTCAAACGCCGGAATTTAGTTTCCCAACAATTTCCCCCTTTATGGTGTTTGACAAAACCAAGTAAATAATAACTGAACTTCTGAACTCATTGTAGATAAAATAAGAGATTGATCAACTGAATAATGGACTACGCAAATCTGTAGAGATTTTTCTTCAACAAGAAGATTTATTTTGTTGTTCTAGAATCTCTTTGATCTCTTCCCCATTTTTGTCAAACAAATCCACCTTCATAGATAATCTTCGAACGTCAGTGGAAAGAATTTTGACATCTGATGAGATACTTGAGATAGCAGATTGTAAAGAAGTCTGCAGCAATTCCATTTTATTAGAAACAGAAGTTTCCAATCGCTCAACTCGTTGACTGATTATATCCTGAGTTGTAAATAGACTTTGAGCTAGACCTCTGTTATTCTTCATCTCATCCACAGTTTGAGAGAGAGATGTTAGAGCATCTTGAATTGCCTTCAGTTTCTGAGAATTGAATATTTCAGCATGTTCCAGTTTCAGAGAATGATCTAATTGAGTATGCTGAATCTTGTACAAATCAGTAACCACTCTATGTATATGATTCTGAATTTCCTGAATTTCTTCAAGAATAAAATCAAGATCTTTGGCTGATTGAGAATTTGGTTGATCCGATGCGCCAGTCTCCTATTAGATTTGATCAAAAACCACCATGGTCCTTTCAGATATCATTGTTGCATCAATAGTCGATGCTGGGACAACTGGTTCAGTTTCTTCTTCGTGGACCAGATGAGTTGAAGATTGGTTTTGATCATTGATTGTTCTTTCCTGCTGAATGTGAAAGATGGCAGGATCTTCAACCAGAGTGTCATGAACTGAAGTTTCTGCTGGATGATCCTCTGAGATTTTGACTGACTCATCAGTTGGAGGAATTTCAGAGTTAGTTAACAGAGTCTCTGGATTCTCAGCTGGATCAATTTTTTCAGAGATGATAGCCTCAACTGGCTCTTCAGTTGAGCTGGAATTCTTATCAGTTGCTTGATCAGCAGAGTGATCAACTGACAATGGTTCATCGATTGAAGCTTCTTGAACCACTCTTTGAATGATTTCAACAATATGCGCCAGTGTCAAATCAGCTTCTGAGTACATTTTTGGATTATCAATGGGAGGTACTGGTGAAGTTGGAGCAAGTGAGGATGAGGAGACATCTGCTTGCTGAGTGAAGATAGCAGTAGCATCCTTAGCAGGTTCTCCAGCTGACCGTTCAGGTAGGTCTTCAGTTTCAATTTCTTGATAAGATGCTGGGATGATCAGTTCTTGATCCATTTCCCATTGCTTGATTTCTGCTTGAAGTTGAACTAAATCTGTTTCCAATTGTGCATATACTGCTTTGTCATTGAATGCAGTGGGACTGATGGGATTGTAATTTTGCCTAAGCTCAGCAACAATTTGCTGCAGCTTCTTTTCTTTTGAGAGGTCAAAGAAATACTTATTCCTCTGCAAATCTTGATAAATTGAAGAGGCCTTGACCATCTTTAGCACTACTCTTTCCAGAGCAATGAATCTTTTCAGCTTAGATTTTTTGAGTAGGTCCTTCGCAAAAACATGAACTCTGAAGTTCACCCATTCTTCAAAAACTTGTAGTTTCTCTTAAGCAAAGTGATTGACTTCTTGCCAAATCAAATCAATGTGAGTTTGAATGGAATTCGAAGGTTTAGGTTCCTCTTGAATTTTGCCCTTTCCCTTGGAGTCAGTCAGGATGTGAGGAATGGTTAATCCAGATGTGGTTGCATCAATGCCCTCTCTGATCACACCTCCGGTTGGTCTAGCAAAAGGTAAAGGAGAGTGACGAGAAATGGTAATAAGTGGAGCCTTTACTCCAGCAAGTCTTGTTCTATCACTAGATTCAGTGATTTTCCTCTTTGGCAGAGTAGAGAACAAAGGTGACTGATCTTCAGTTGAGTGCTCGGCTGAGATTGCTTTCAAAGGAATAGCTGGTATTGGCTATTCAACTCCTGATTTCAACAACCTATCAGTTGGGATGAATTCCACCGTTGTTATTGGTTTAGTTCTTTGCGTCCTTGGTCTCTTGAAAAGCTTAGGAGAAGGAGTTTTCTCCGAATCTGATTCACTGATAATCAGTTTTCGTTTTGCAGTCTTCAGTTGGGCCAAAGTTTTGGCCTTCTTGACTGGTGTTGGAGCAGACTGTTTGGGAGAAATGTCCAGCTTGGTCTTTGGCGGCAAGATGTTCTTGGCAGTGAATACCTTGAATTTTGATGATTTTCTAGCATTGTTAACTACCAATCCCTTTAGTTTCAGAATATAACTGATTGGAGTAGCAAAGCCTCTTGATTGTTTGGTAGATTTAAGCATATTCCTCAGAATATTGAAAATAATATGCCTCCAGTTAGCTTTCTTCTCTACCATGATGATGGTCATCACTTGGAATTTCTCAAGAGTAAGGGCAGCATAAGAGCCTGCCTTAGCCAATATGCCCTTCGCCACAATGTCGGCTAGTAACTGAATTTCTGATTCAGCCCTTTCTTTGGATCGGAAACTTTGATTTTCCGCCCATCATCAGATAGCAAAGATTGTATTTCCTCAATGTTAGATATTTTGACTTCAGAGAAGCTGACGTACCCATTAGTTGGCAAGGAGAAGATTTCTCCGAAGGTCTCTTCACTTAGGATCAACAGCTGATCATTGATAGTTACAGAGATACTTCCATCAGTAGTGACAAACCCCTTCAGATAGAATTCATTTACTTCCTTGGGGTATATCTCCTGCGAAGATTGTCCCAAAAACATCCTGAGACCAGCAAGATTCAATCTTCAGAAAGACGTTCTTAACATCAGCTTCTTGAACTGATAAAACTGAGTCAAAATCAATAGCCATAGCGTTCAACATATGAGCTGGGATTTGATTCGCAATTGCTGAGAGTAAAGAGCCCTGAAATTTTGCGAAATACATGCTCTGAGTGTATGATTTTGCTCTGAGAGATGATGTACGCGTAAGAAAGAAAACTGAATTGAAGCGGCAAAGTACATATGTACGTGACTGTTCAAATTCGGGACACGTGTCAGCCCATGAAAAAATTTGAATAAAAATATGTGTACGTGTGCTGTAAGCGTGTGTGCAAAAAGTGAGTGGTTTAAAATAGGCCACGTCATGAAACTCCAGTCACGTCAGTTGATTTGGAATATAAAAAGTTTTTAATTGGTTAAATTATGGGAGAAGATTTGTAAAATATTCAGCTGAACGATCAGTCGGGAAACTAATTCATTTCAGTTGAGAATTCACAAACAATTGTCCTCTCAGTTAATGTAATGCCCGGTTACTCGTACAAATGATAATAATGCGTTTATGTCGTTTATTATGTAGTTATTTAGCTCGTTAGATTTCACGTGATGATTGAAGTATCAATATTGAGATTGAACATGACTTTTATATTGTCCATGATATATTGAGAAGGAATATATGTCTAAATAGTTATAGTAAGATGTGTAGGTGATGGTAGTGTAATGGAAGTTGTGGGAAATGAGATATAAATATGGTAGTTCGTACGGGTTTTAGCATAATCATTAGGATATTGATCCAAATTTAGTGAGACCTTAACCATTAGAAAGCTAAGATATAATGCTACAACTTTCACGTTTTGGGTTTTGTCCAAATCATTAAGGAAGACAAGCCAAAAGTGCCCCGAAGTGTGTCGTGTAAACCGTCATTCCCTCACTGACACGTGTTAGGATAATGGGCATAACTTTTTAATCAGACCTCCAAATGACCTGAAACCAGTGGGATATTCAAGCCAAGACATAGGGCTACAACTTTCTAGTTTACCATTTTTTCAAATTATGAAGGGAAGAGACGTTTCCGGAGCACTCTTTGAGGAACCAGTGCGCAGAGGCAGAATATGTGGCGGTAGAAAATTACCGCCCGAGCGCCAGTGCATGAAAAATTTATCTTTCGGGCAGAATGTTCCGTGCCCGTGCGGTAAATTGTTACCGCCCGAGCGCCGCCTTGTATATAAGAAGATAAGTTTCGAAGTTTTAAACCCTTCCATCAGTTTCCTCTCCCCTTTTTCACAGAAAACTCGAAGGAAAAACTTAGAAAACTTCTTCATCAGCTCCTTTCTTAATTCCTTTCAAAGTTTTGAATCTAGAACTTAGTTCTCCATCACAAGAACTTCATAAGGGTGTAAGTATTCTTCTCTTTTAGTTATGGTACATGTAGGTGACAATAAAAGAATGATTTTCATCTAGTTTATGCAATAGTGACTGAATTATTGGTATATTTGACAGTATAAGAGCGAGAAACATCGTCTCAAACAAGTATTCGTACGATTGGACTGTAAGTTGGCATGTTCTTGAAGTAATACATGAGTAATATTATGATTTCAAATATTTCTCATTGATTATTGCTATATGTACATTGTTAGTATCTTATTGATGAATACATGGCACCATATTCCATTATTATGTATTAAATATGTAAGAAACTCATGAATATTGATGATGCGTGCTATGTTATGAACATGAATATGAAAGAAAAATGACTGATTTTACATGATATACAGCTTGTTGACATCATGGGTGGTTTTAAGTCCACCAAAGCTATTGGCCAATATATGTTCATGGGGCGTGGGGTTGCCAAAGGTTGCTCCCTGACGTCCAACACAGTAGTAGCTATATAATAAAGCAAGCACGGTAGTACAGGTCAACTAATGAGGCTCAAGTACAAAAATGAACATGAATATATGATATGATATGACATGGTTTAAAGATTCATTGTTGTCACTTGATACGTATATTCCTTCGACGCATATTGATACATACAAGTGCCAACTTATTGAGTTTTATAAACTCACGTAGCTCATGTATTACATGATCAGGTAGTGAAGATGCATAAGATGCCGGTTCGCCAATGGATGCTTGTGACGTGTCTCACCTCGACAAGAACCGGGACATCTTATTGTATAGCTTCCGAATATGTATTGTAATAAATTTTATCTCAGGGTTTGAAACAAGTTCCATGTTATGTATGATGATCCAAAGTATGTTGTATATGAGAATATGTTTATAAGTGTGTAGAATATATTGCTTGAGATTTTGGTGTATACAAAATATAGGGACATCATGCCAAAATTTTTTAAATCATCAAAGTGATGCCCCTTGTTTGATTTGTATTATACTATAGTTATATTATTCAAACCCTATTTTGATTATGGTAATAATTCTAAGTATAGAGTAAGGGTGTGACATTTTAGTTGGTATCAGAGCCCACGGTTCTTCGATAGGGAAGACACTGCACTTCATCCACACATGGGGAACTCGGCAAGTAAGTATCTTTGTATCCAATAGTTTATGCTAAGTTATATGTTTCTATGTGACCTATATGTAGGTTAAGCTAAGCGACGATGTCAACAAAACGTAAAGTACATGAAGGAGAGTCATCTAAGGGCAAGGCCCCAGCAGTCGAAGGTGAGAGCAGTGCGTAGCGACCTGTAGATGACTTCGCTCAATTACTCAAACAACAAGCAAAGGTCCATGGTGAACAAATACAGCAGCTACTGGAGATGCAACGGACTACTCATGAACAGGCACAAGCACAAGCCATAGTACACCGAAAGGGGCCTGTTCAAACCGATGTGTATGATCGTTTTCGACGTCTAAATCCTCCGGAATTCATGGGAAGCACTGATTCAGCAGTAGCAGAAGAGTGGATTAAGTCATTGGAGTCCATCTTCTCCTACCTTAATATGGAAGATGCAGACAAGGTAACATAAGCCATCTTTTTGTTAACAAATCATGCAAGGATATGGTGGGAGAGTGCAAGGGTGGCATTACCTGCAATACCATTGACATGGGAAACTTTCAAAACCATGTTTTACAACAAATACTTCAGTAAGAATGTACGAGCCAAGGAAGCCAGTGATTTCCTTAATCTGAAGCAAGGGACCATGTCAATGATTGAATATATACAACAATTTGAAACTGGAGTCCAATACATACCATATATTGCACAAGATGACACTAGCAAGGGCGAACATTTCATGCGGGGACTTCGCTTTGAAATTAAACGTGATGTACGGATTTCAAAAGTCGCTACTTATGGGGAAATAGTGGAAAGAGCGCTAATGGCAGAACAGGATGAACAAGATATTGTTCTAAATGTGGCAAACTCCATGGCGGGGAGTGTATGCAGGGTTCCAATGTCTGTTATCGTTGCAAAAAGCCAGGGCATCTCGCCAAGAATTGTCCAGGGAGTTCTGAGAAAGTACAGGGACACCTTTTCTCGATGACCAAAGAGGAAGTGGATGCAGATACATCGATGATCACTGGTATATTCTTGATTTTTGGTATGACTGCTATTGTTTTACTAGATTCAGGAGCCACGAATTCCTTTATTTCGGAATCATTTGTAAATAGACTGGGCATTACAACAAGTACAACAGAGACACAAATCGCCATAGCCTTACCTTCAGAGCAAAATTACAAACAAACCAGATTGTGCGAGGGTGTCCAATATACGTCCAAGGTCATCAGATGTATGCTGACTTGATAGTTCTGAGGATGACGGATTTTGATGTGATATTGGATTGGCTCTCCAAGTATAGAGTTACTATTGACTGTGGTCTAAAGATGATCAAGTTTGCACCAGTAGGAGCTGAACCATTCACAGTAGCAAGTGCAGGTATATCCTTACCTCTTCGGATAATCTCTTGTATGAAGGCTTGTAAATTATTACAGAAGGGGTGTCAAGGATATTTAGCATCTGTTTTAGTTATTGATCCACCGGTTCGTGAACTAAAAGATACAGATGTTGTACGTGAGTTTTCAGAAGTATTTCCTGATGATGTAACGGGCTTACCCCCAGATAGAGAGATCGAATTTGTAATTGATGTTGTGGCAGGAACTCATCCGATCTCAAAAGCTCCTTATCGATTAGCTCCTACAGAAATGAAAGAATTGAAAGAACAGTTACAGGAGTTGCTTGATAAAAGGTTTATTAGGCC
The DNA here is from genome assembly GCF_022965805.1 of Primulina eburnea. Lineage (NCBI taxonomy): Eukaryota > Viridiplantae > Streptophyta > Magnoliopsida > Lamiales > Gesneriaceae > Primulina > Primulina eburnea. The sequence goes on along the minus strand of NC_133112.1, from coordinate 14,324,046 downwards.
GAGCTTTTCACCGTGGGGTGCACCTGTTTTGTTTGTGAAAAATAAAGACGGTACCCTTCGTCTATGCATTGATTATCGGGAGTTGAACAAAGTGACAATCAAATATAAGTATCCACTCCCTAGAATTGATGATTTGTTTGATCAACTACAAGGAGCTGCTATCTTTTCGAAGATTGATTTACGATCAGGCTATCATCAACTAAAAGTGAAATCAGATGATATCTCAAAGACTGTCTTCCGAACCAGGTACGGGCATTATGAATTTCTTGTAATGCCATTTGGACTAACGAATGCACCAGCTGCTTTCATGGATTTAATGAACAGGATTTTCAAGCCATTCTTAGACAGGTTCGTGATTGTGTTTATAGATGATATTCTAATCTACTCACGAACTGTAGAGGAGCATCGAGAACATCTGAAATTAGTTTTGCAAACTTTGAAGGATAAACATTTATATGCCAAATGGAAGAAATGTGAATTTTGGCTTGAAAAATATCATCCTTGGGTCATATCATTTCAAAGGAAGGAATATCAATGGATCCAAGTAAGATTGAAGCTGTTAATAACTGGCTACGACCTACCACTGTTACCGAGGTACGTAGTTTTATTGGGTTAGCTGGTTATTACCGTCGGTTTATAGCGGGATTTTCCAAGATAGCATTGCTTTTGACTGCTTTAACTCGAAAGAATGTGAAATTTGAATGGAACGAAGCATGTGATCGCAGTTCCCAAGAGTTAAAAACCAAATTGACATCAGCACCAGTCCTTGCTATTCCCGAAGGACCAGGAGATTTTGTGGTATACAGTGATGCTTCGAAACAATGATTAAGAGCAGTTTTAATGCAGCATGGGAAGGTCATTGCTTATGCCTCAAGACAATTGAAAGAATATGAAAAGAACTATCCCACACATGATTTAGAACTGGCAACAGTGGTATTTGCATTGAAAATATGGCGCCATTATCTGTATGGTGAACGGTGTGAAATATATACGGACCACAAGAGTTTGAAATATTTATTCACACAAAAAGAATTGAATATGCGTCAACGACGTGGGTTGGAATTGGTGAAGTATTACGATTGTGTTATTAATTATCATCCAGGCAAAGCCAATGTTGTTGCAGATGCGTTAACTCGAAAGTCCAGTTCTATTGCTGCAATGCAAGTACAAGAACAAAATTTATGGGATTTGCAGAATTTGAAGCTTGATGTTATTCCAAAGGGAGCTGCAATTAAGTTATCATCCGTCATGGTTTGACCAACACTTGCAGACAGGATCAAGGTCGAACAAAGTGCAGATAATGAATTACAACAACTGAAACAACGAGATGAAGAAAAAGGGAATTTGAATTTTGAATTGAACGATGAAGGATTATTGACTTATCGAGGTAGATTGTGTGTGCCGAAACAAGGAACAATCAGAACCAACATTCTTACTGATGCACATGCTACCCCCTATTCGATCCATCCAGGAGGTACAAAAATGTACAAAGATTTGAAACCATTATTTTGGTGGCCAGGTATGAAAAAGGACATTGCTCAATTTGTTGCACAATTTCTAACTTGTCAACAGGTCAAGACTGAACATTAAAGACCAGCAGGACTTCTGAAACCATTACCCACTCCTGAGTGGAAATGGGAACATATCACAATGGATTTCATTCTTGGTTTGCCAAGAACACAAAGAGGGTTCAATGCTATTTGGGTTATTGTGGATCGACTTACAAAATCAGCTCACATTCTTCCGGTGAAGACCACATACACGATGAATCAATATGCTGAAGAATACATCAAAGAGGTAGTGAGGCTTCATGGTATCCCAGTGTCCATTGTATCAGATAGAGATCCCAAATTTACATTTGCATTTTGGAAAAGCTTGCATCATTCTATGGGAACTCGATTATCATTCAGCACTGCATTCCACCCTCAAACTGATGGACAATCAGAACGAGTAAATCAGATCTTAGAAGATATGTTGAGGGCCTGTACTATTGATTTTCCAGGCAGCTGGGACAGTAAACTACCGTTGGCTGAGTTTACATATAACAATATCTATCAGTCAAGCGTTAGAATGGCACCATATACTGCCTTATATGGTAGAAAATGTCGATCTCCAGTACATTGGAATGAAATAGGAGAATGAAAGTTATTAGGCCCTGAATTGGTACAACAGACAGCTGAATTGGTAACCAAGATCAGAGAAAGAATGCACACTGCTCAGAGTCGACAGAAAAGCTATGCTGATGTGTGATGTCGTCGATTGGAATTTCAGGTTGGTGACAATGTATTTGTAAAGATATCACCATTGAAGGGAATTTTGCGTTTTGGTAAGAAGGGAAAATTGAGTCCAAGATATATCGGTCCATTTGAAATCTTAGAAAGAATAGGAGATAGGTCCTACCGAGTTGCTTTACCACTGAACTTATCAAATGTTCATAACGTTTTTCATGTTTCCTTGCTACGAAAGTACTTGGCCAATCATTCTCACGTTCTTCATTACGAACCATTGGAGCTTGCATCGAATCTCTCGTATGAAGAATGACCGGTCCAAATCCTTGATAGGAAATCAAAAGTATTACGAGGCAAGGAAATACCCTTGGTGAAATTATTAGGGCGCAATCATGCAATTGAAGAAGCAACTTGGGAGCGAGAAGATGAGATCCAACAGATATATCCTGAATTATATGGTACGTCAAATTTCGAGGACGAAATTCTTGGAAGGAGGGGAGAATTGTAATGCCCGGTTACTCGTACAAATGATAATAATGCGTTTATGTCGTTTATTATGTAGTTATTTAGCTCGTTAGATTTCACGTGATGATTGAAGTATCAATACTGAGATTGAACATGACTTTTATATTGTCCATGATATATTGAGAATGAATATATGTCTAAATAGTTATAGTAAGATGTGTAGGTGATGGTAGTGTAATGGAAGTTGTGGGAAATGAGATGTAAATATGGTAGTTCGTACGGGTTTTAGCATAATCATTAGGATATTGATCCAAATTTAGTGAGGCCTTAACTATTAGAAAGCTAAGATATAATGCTACAACTTTCACGTTTTGGGTTTTGTCCAAATCATTAAGGAAGACAAGCCAAAAGTGCCCCGAAGTGTGTCGTGTAAACCGTCATTCCCTCACTGACACATGTTAGGAGAATGGGCATAACTTTTTAATCAGACCTCCAAATGACCTGAAACCATAGGGAGATTCAATCCAAGACGTAGAACTACAACTTTCTAGTTTACCATATTTTAAAATTATGAAGGGAAGAGACGTTTCCGGAGCAAGCTTTGAGGAACCAGTGCGCAGAGGCAGAATATGTGGTGCCCGAGCGGTAGAAAATTACCGCCCGAGCGCCGGTACATTGTAATTTCAGTATTTTTACCGAGAGTGTGGCGCCCGAGCGGTAGTAAATGACCGCCCGAGCGCCAGTGCATGAAAAATTTATCTTTCGGGCAGAATGTTCCGCGGCCGGGCGGTAAAATGTTACCGCCCGAGCGCCGCCTTGTATATAAGAAGATAATTTTCGAAGTTTTAAACCCTTCCATCAGTTTCCTCTCCCCTTTTCATAGAAAACTCGAAGGAAAAACTGAGAAAACTTCTCCATCAGCTCCTTTCTTCATTCCTTTCAAAGTTTTGAAGCTAGAACTTAGTTCTCCATCACAAGAACTTCATAAGGGTGTAAGTTTTCTTCTCTTTTAGTTATGGTACATGTAGGTGACAATAAAGGAATGATTTTCATCTAGTTTATGCAATAGTGACTGAATTATTGGTATATTTGACAGTATAAGAGCGAGAAACATCGTCTCAAACAAGTATTCGTACGATTGGACTGTTAGTTGGCATGTTCTTGAAGTAATACATGAGTAATATTATGATTTCAAATACTTCTCATTGATTATTTCTATATGTACATTGTTAGTATCTTATTGATGAAAACATGGCACCATATTCCATTGTTATGTATTAAATATGTAAGAAACTCATGAATATTGATGATGGGTGCTATGTTATGAACATGAACATGAACATGAACAAGAAAGGAAAATGACTGATTTTACATGATATAGAGCTTGTTGACATCATGGGTGGTTTTAAGTCTACCAAAGCTATTGGCCAATATATGTTCATGGGGCTTGGGGTTGCCAAAGTTTGCTCCCTGACGTCCAACACAGTAGTAGCTATATAATAAAGCAAGCACGGTAGTACAGGTTAACTAATGAGGCTCAAGTACAAAAATGAACCTGAATATATGATATGATATGACAAGGTTTAAAGATTCATTGTTGTCACGACTTGATACGTATATTCCTTCGACGCATATTGATACATACAAGTGCCAACTTATTGATTTTTATAAACTCATGTAGCTCATGTATTACAGGATCAGGTAGTGAAGATATAGAAGATGAAGTCTTCTATAAGAGTCTTCAGTACTGGGAAAAATTACAAAAGCTTGAGTTCCTGTATAATACTGGAGAAGCTACTACTCCCGAACTGGTGGCAGAATTGAAGAAAGTACGGGAGCACTTGAACATAGCTGTGTGGGTGGACATCTTTAAGGATGGTCATATCTATCAGCTAATGCTTCGAAAGGAACTGAAAATCCTTAAGCGCATAGCTGAATCTCACAGCTTTGTCAAGACATCTACCCCACCTTTATCCGCTTGATTGAAAATGTGGATAATTGTTGTAGAGGAAAAATATGATGATGTAATCCGTGCAAATGTTTATGGTTTAATGAAGTATTTATATGAGCTTAATTTTGTTTTTCTCTTTCCTGCAAATGATTAAATTTCATCAATTGTTATATATGAATTGCGAATTTAAACGGATGAACTGATGAAAGACTAACTTATATAAGTTGACTATGAACTGAAATCAGTTAAACATTAAGTAATAAATGACAAGCTGATATCAGTTGATAATGAACAACTGATAAATAAAAAGCCTAGGTAAATGAGAAAAACGCTTCGGTTGACTTGAGACTCTTTGGTTTCTTCAACATTTAATGTCAGCTGTCTATAAATAAGACGAGAGAGATAAAATGTGAGACAATAACAGTTCAATATGTCGGATTCAAGTAATTCTGATGCATGCAGCAGTACACATATTCAAGTTACTGAACAATTAAGTCCTTATTTAGAAGATTTGAAGAAAACGATGGAGGAATTTGTCTTCACGAAAGTGATGTCAACATGGTTTAAAATTCATGATTTGCAGAGGATAAGTAGGAGTGGTGCTGCTCCTTCTCGTGCTCAAGCAGTAACAGCAGTAAAATACATTGATCGTTTTGAAGTCAGGCATGTTACAGACTTGGTTGACGACAATGTTCTGTAACAAGCAATGCTATGGAAGGAATGGCATGTGATTGAGAAGATTTCTACAACTGGGTCATTTTCTAGAATCCGAATTTATGAGTTGAATAATTGGATTAGAGAATGGCAAGATTCAGTTGGTTTTGAGATATTTTTTGTAAGATGAAATCGATTTTATTCTTAATGAAGTTTCATTTCTAATTTGTTGTTGTGTTCTTATTTTCTGTAAGTAATTTTATTAGTAAAACAGCATCAATAATAATTTTAAGACAAGTCAATTAAACCAAGAATATTACGAAAGTAAGAAAACTTAGTCTCGGGTTATGGTTTGGTGAAGATATCAGCTGCTTGTTGCTCAGTTGAAATATACTCCAGTCTAATGTCCTTCTTCAAAGCATGATCTCTAATGAAGTGGTGCCTGACATCTATATGCTTGGTCCTTGAGTGAAAAACTGGATTATAGGTGATGGCAATTGTGCTCGTATTGTCTCAAAATATGGGCGATTCATTTGTAATTACTCCATAATCTCTCAGTTGTTGCTGGATCCAGATCAGTTGTGCACAGCAACTACCAGCAGCAAGGTATTCTGCTTCAGCTGTTGAGGTAGGTATAGATGTCTGCTTTTTGCTGAACCAAGAGATCAGTCTGTCTCCTAGAAACTGAAAAGATCCACTTGTACTTTTACGATCAAGCTTACATCCTGCATAATCTGCATCTGAATATCCAATTAAATTGAAAGTAGAGTCTTTAGAATACCATAATCCAACATTCTGTGTACCCTTAAGATATTTCAAAATTCTTTTAGCAGCTGAGAAATGTGATTGCTTAGGATTTGCTTGAAATCTAGCACACATACAGACAGCAAATACAATATTAGGACGACTGGCAGTTAGGTACAACAATGAACCTATTAAACCTCGATATAATGTCGCCTCAACTGATATTCCCCCTTGATCAGTGTCCAATTTTACTGATGAGCTCATGGGAGTATTTGCAGCTGAACATGATTCCATGCCAAATTTCTTCAGCACCTCCTTTGTATATTTAGTCTGACTGATGAATATACCAGTCTCCAGTTGCTTCACTTGCAGTCCAAGAAAGAATGTCAGTTCACCCATCATGCTCATTTCAAACTTATCCTGCATTAGCTTAGCAAACTTTTCGCATAATTTGGGATTAGTTGACCAAAATATGATGTCATCAACATAAATTTGAACTAATAAAATGTGATTATTCTTAGCAAATTTGAATAAGGTCTTATCAACTGATCCAACAGAAAAATCATGATCAGTTAGAAATTTTGAGAGAGTTTCGTACCAAGCTCTGGGAGCTTGTTTAAGACCATATAAGGCTTTGTTCAAATGATATACATGATCAGGAAAGTTGTGATTTATAAAACCTGGGGGTTTTTCAACATATACTTCCTCTTGTAGTTGACCGTTCAGGAATGCACTCTTTACATCCATCTGATAGACTTTGAAGTTCTTGTGTGATGCATAAGTGAGAAAAATTTTGATTGCTTCCAGTCTTGCAACTTGTGCATATGTCTCATGATAATCAATTCCTTCTTCCTGCTTGTATCCTTTGTTAGAGTAGGTGCCCGTCGAGCCAAGTGTTGGCCGAGTGTTCACAATGAAACTCTATGTATAAGCAATCTTTATTTTAGTAATATTTGAAATTATTATTTTGGCACATCTTTATCTGTATACCCATGCTAGTTGCATAGATAAAGCCCTTGAATATACAAATAGTAGAAAGAATATGAGATGCTCATATGATGAGTATCATGAAACTCATATTTGTAATACTGTATATTCTAAACGGTTCCTAGTTGATTCAGCCGCCACTAAGAAGGATATAGGCCGCTCGAGTTAGAGACTAGTATCTGCGATGTGAGTACCATGTTTCATTGGTAGGGGACATTGTGATGTCCGAGCATGCAGATAGGTGCTCCTAGTAGAGTGCACTGAACAACCCTCCTTAAAGGACTTTCCAAGTGGTTCTCACTTATCGAGTGGAAACGTCCTAGTTTATGGTTGTACACCATTAGTCCTTATGACCCGGGACAACATTGAGACTCTATGTGCTAGCGTTTCACTTTGACTTGTTTACCGACTCTCATGGGGTCATCAGGTGGCAAGGTTGGGTGTTATGTCGAAACATATAGGAGTCGATGCATTGTAGTCGGGGATTCACCGCTTACCTTTGGGTATGGATATCCTATGTGTTATCATGTGTATGTAGGTTGAAATCTCTGGCCAGAATATGGTGGTAATTATGAAAGGGGTTTCATAGATTACACCATCGATGCAACTACGACATGACACATAGTATCGATTCATTGACAACTCTCGATAAACCAATGGTTGTCGAATTGATCGGGATATATGAGTTGAAGGGACCGTACTGTACGCTAACCATAATTGAATGGTTCTTGCAGGCACTATCATTTGATACCTAGGGAATCATGTAAGCGATGTTGCTAGGCGTTTAACATGGTTGGTTGGGTACTATCAGACTTGAGTTCTGACGTTCTTGTTATCAAGGGGTTGATAAGTAAGAATGGAGCAATTGGGGTATGCTCATATAAGGACATGTTTAGTCCGAATCACATGGAGATGTGAACCCACGGCTAGTTGTATCAATGAACCATTGAGGGCCACACAAGTGCTGGCTTTCTAGAACCCGTTGAGAAGTAAAAATAGTTCAATGTGTTGAACGGCTTATAAAGCAGTTTATAAGCGTAAGGAAAATTAGAAGTATGACTTCTATAAAGGAGAAAATGGTTCAATGTGTTGAACGACTTATAAATGAGTTTATAAGTGTAAAGAAAAATAGAAGTATGACTTCTATGAGAGAAATGTAAATTTTAATTTATGGAAGTGTTCCTAAATTAAAAATTGGCCAAGTTAAATAATGTATTTGAAAATTGTGATTTTCATAAACATTATTATGGACTCAATTAAATTAATTCAAGTGTTGAATTAATTAAACACTAGTGGACCTAGTAGAGTCCAAATAATTAAATTAATTCAAGTGTTGAATTAATTAAATCATATTGAGTCTTGTAGAGCTCAATTTAAATTAATTATTTAACTAGTGGGACTTGAGTAAATTCAAGTAATGTTTAATTAGTCTCAAATATGTTTGAGATAATTAAATTTAGTCCATGGTTTTTAATTTGTTAAAAACCATATAATATATGCATGCATGGGAGGTGAAGGGTTGGAGACAACTTTTTCAAATATCAAGGCATGGCATGCTACTTTTGTCTCTACTTTTTGTAAGACCAAGACAAGTCTCCCTTCCCTCCATTCCAACCTCCCATGGCCGAAATTCTCCTCTCTTTTCTCTCTAATTTTTGTTCTTCTTTTTTGGAGAAACAATACACTTCTCAAAGAAAAATGCTCTAATTTTTCTAGTGCAAAATTAGAGTGGTTCTAGCTAGTTGGTGGTGGGCTTAATATTTGAGCAAGGTGGGCTCAAAGGAAGCTTGAAGATTGTCTTGCCATTGAAGAGCTTAGTTGTATATCAACTAAGTTGGAGCCATCATCAATCTTTTAAGATTGATAGGTACATTTCTATAAACACCCTATGTATGACATTATGTGTTTTTATTGTAATTGCTACACTTTAATCATGGTGGCCGAAATTTTTGTATGAAAAATAAAATTTTTGAACTTCCGTTGCGCTTCCGGTCACCGTAACCGATCCCCTTTCAAGTGGTATCCGAGCTATGGTTACGATTTTGTGTAGCAACTACAAGATATTATATTGAGATTGATTTCTAACCGCATGAGAACAAAATTTTGCAACGAAATCAAGGCATGAACATGGGGATTTCGGGCAGCATGTTGCTGCCCGTGTCGGGCAGCTCGGGCTGCCCGAGGGGCTGCCCGAACAGCCCCTATATTTTTAAATAAAAAAAAATTTTGGTAAGTTGGCCGGAATCCGGCGACGGAGCGACGGCGATGACGACTAGGGTTTCCAAAAGTGTTTTGGATTATCAAAGTGTCATGGGCCTTGAGTTGTTGGGCCATTGGATGGCTAACATAATTTGTGAAATTTTAAATGGGCCAAAATATTTTTGGTGAAAAATGAGTTTTTGGGCCCTTAAGTTTAAAATTACAAAAGTTGCAAATATTTTCTCATGAAATAAATAATTTAAGTTGGACTTTAATTATTTATAGTAAATGGTGATTTACAAGAAATTCGGTTATAAATAAATTAATTTGAAAGTAGACAAAGGTGTTTGTATACTTTGTTAATTTAGTTTATAATCGTGGCGGTTAGTGATTAGATCAAGATATATAATATTGGATCAATTAATTATTGTGATAATTAATTGATGGTGTATGATATGTGATATTATGCATGAAGGATGATCAAAAGCCCAAGCCCAATTTCCTAGGTGTATGCTAGGATATTTTGTGTTGAATGATCGTAATAATTATCAATTTATAAAGTGGGCTTGGTTTATGGCCCGTTCCCACCCCCCATGAGATGTATCCCTATGTGCCATGGATATTTAATTGTAAATATTAGAATAGTGGAAGATCAAGATTGGAAGATGGTGGCCATGATGATTATTAAGATCGAAGACATGTAAATATTGGAAGCTAATGTAATAGTTGCATTTGCATCCCGTGCATTTACCCTAGGATTGGACCTAGGCCCGTGTTTAGCTCACACGGGCCATTAGTATTGGGGCGATTGATCATCTTTGTTTTGTTTACTGTTTATAATATATGCATGATATGTTAAAAATAATGAGTATGTGCGTTATTATTATGATAATAACAAAGTTGCATGAATCCGGCAAACATACGATCAAACATGGCGAGCTTTTAAATAAAATTAATGATGAGACCTTTCAAAATTAAAAACCCTTATTTTGAATAAGATTCAAAATTAATATCAAGCCCGAAAAGGGGAATTATAAATTTGTTTATAATTTCCTTGTCTTCCATCGACAATGGGTACATGATGAACGCTACCCGTACTCGGGGCTCGGCTCATATTATTGGGGGAGCTTTGGGTGCCGGAAAGCTGTGACATCCATTGACATGGTGATGTGAACTACGTGGAACTCCCATGATTTCGGCTCATATTATTGGGGGAACTCATGGCGACCGTCCATTAAGGTTCAACATCGATGGGTAAGGCTTGACACGTAAAGATGAACGACGTCATATTATTGGGTCCTAATCAAACGCGAGACAAAAGTTTACGTAGAGGGTTGCATTGTGATGCAATTGGAAACTACCTTTTAGGAATTGTGATTGGCTGATATTATTCGGGATCATAATTCGCTAATTGGACCTTACGTACCTACTGAGGAAAGGAGTTTCCCGTTTTCACTAGAGGGTAGTGAAAGATGTCAAAACAGTGGGAGCAAATATTTATGAAGTAAAAGTCCAAACTTCATATCTTACTAAATATTTAAAATAGTCATCAACATTTATCTGTTTTTACTTTTCAGTACAAATCGACAATGTCTTCGATGCGCAATTCAATATCTGTAATACTCGACAAACACATATTAATTGGACCTAATTACCTCACTTGGCTAAGAAATTTGAAAATAGTCTTGAATTCGGAAAGGGTAACATATACACTGACTCAGTCGCCCCCTGTTGAGGCTCCGACTGACTGCACTCCTGAGGAATTGCAGGCTTACAAGGAATGGTGTGACCATGACTTGATAGCCAGGTGTTATATGCTAACTTGTATGAATGATGAGCTGCAGAGGCGTTTTGAGGGTTCAAAGAATGCTGCTGACATTCATTTGCACCTCAAGGAGCTCTTTGGTGAGCAAACACGTCCTCTTAGGCATGCTACCGTCAAGGAGCTAATCACTTTGCGCATGCGAGATGGGGCCTCGGTCCATGAGCATGGCCTAAAGATGATCGGGCTCGTGGACAAGCTCGTTGGCATGGATCTGATCTTGCCTTCGGAGTTGACCACTGACGTGTTGCTCTTATCGCTGCCTAGCTCATTTGATCCTTTTGTGGTGAACTTCAACATGAACAAGCTAGAGCCGACCATTGATGAGTTGGTGAATATGCTTGTTACGTTTGAATCAACCATCAAGAAAGAGAAGTTGGTTCTTTATGTGGGTTCTTCATCTGGTACGAAGATTGATCCACATGGGAAGGGAAAGAAGAGTTCTTTCCAACGTCCCAAGAAGAACGTGCCCTTGTTGAGGCAATCTCCGAATCCCGTTGTGGCAGCCACACCAGTTAAGGCTGACAAGACTAGTGATGTTTGTCATCACTGCAAGAAGCCTGGACATTGGAGGCGAAATTTCAAGGAATATCTGGCCCAGAAGAGTTCTGGAAACAGTATGTTCTAAATTGAAGTAAACATTTCAATTAACTCTACTTCTTGGGTATTAGATACCGGTTGTGACTCACATCTCTGTAATGGGTTACAAGTGATGGGAAGAAGTAGAAAGCTTAAGGAAGGTGTGACCTTCTAGAGGATGGGCAATGGAGCAAGAGTTGCTGCCAAGACCTTAAGAAATGTTTACTTATTGTTGAACAATGATTTTAAGTTAATTTTAAGAGATGTTTTGTTTGTACCACTTTGGTGAAAAAACATTGTTTCCATTTCTATTGTGATAAAAATGGATATTCTTGTTTATTTAGCAAAGGTGTTTGCAACATTTACAAGAATGAATGTTTAATTGGTACTTGAGAACTTGAAAACGATCTCTATAACTTAAAATTGAAAGATATTCCACTAAATGTCCATTCAAAGGCATACACCATATGAGATAATGGATGGGTAAGCGTCCTAAGTATTCTTATCTTAGAATATGGGGGTGCCCTGCTTATGAAGCAGGTAGTGGGAGATAAATTGGATAGTCGATCCATTTTATGCTACTTTGTGGGATATCCAATGAATTCGATTGGATACTACTTCTATCATCCCCAAGAAACAAAAGTGTTTGTTTCTAGGAATGCGACCCTTTTGGAAAGGCAATTTCTATTGGATAGAAAAAGGGAGATGATAGAACTCGAAGATGTTCGAGAGACACCCACAGTTATAGAACCCACACCCGAAGAGCCAAGAGAGGAGATACAAGCTCCTAGAAGATACGAGAAAGTCTCGAGACCACCTATGAGGTATGGTCAGCTTCTTGAAGAGGGCCATGATGAGCCTAACCATGGATATGATCCAAGGACCTTCAAGGAAGCGTTATCTGATGCCGATTCATCCAAATGGCTTGAAGCTATGGAATCTGAGATGAATTCCATGCATTCGAACCAAGTGTAAGATCTCATAGATCCACATGAGGGAAAGGTTCCCATAGGGACTTGGGGTGGATGGGAAGGTATTGACCTTCAAGGCGCGATTGGTGGCAAAAGGATATACTCAAAGACAAGGAGTTGACTCTGAGGAAACCTTTTCACCAGTTGCAATGTTCAAGTCCATAAGGATTTTGCTAACCATAACTGCATGGTATGACTATGAGATATGCCAGATGGATGTCAAGACATCCTTTCTTAATGGGGATATTAAGAAAGTTATTTACATGTCTTAACCTGAAGGGTTTACATCTATCGGAAGTGAGCATATGGTATGCAAACTTCAGAGATCTATTTATGATCTAAAGCAGGCATCTAGGAGTTGGAACCTCAGATTCGACAGTACAATCAAATAGTTTGATTTACTAAGAATCCTGAGGAACCCTATGTGTATAAGAGGGTCAGTGGGAGTGTTGTGACATTCCTGGTGTTGTATGTTGATGACATTCTACTCATTGGAAATGATGTAGGAATGTTGCAATCAACTAATATATGGTTAGCGAGTAAGTTCTCGATGCACGACTTGGGTGAAGCATCTTTTGTATTGTGAATACAGATCTGTTGAGATAGATCGAGAAGATTGCTTGGTCTCACCGAGTCCACATACATTGATACCATCGTGAAGTCGTTCTCGATGGATGAGTCCAAGGGAGGACATCTACCAACGTGTCATGGCGTGTCCCTATCCAAGTCTGTCTCCCAAGACTGATGCAGAGATAGTGGCGATGACACGCATTCCGTATGCTTCGGCAATTGGTAGCATCATGTATGGGATGATATCTACACGTCTTGACGTGGCTTCCGCACTAAGTGTAGTGAGTAGATATCAATCGAACCCTGGTCTTCCACACTGGAATGCTGTGAAAGACATCCTCAAGTAGTTGAGAAGGACCAATAAAGTGTTCTTGGTCTATGGGGTGGAGAACTGAAATTGGAAGGCTATACCGACTCTAGCTTCCAAAGCGATATCGATGACTCGAAGTCAACCTCTGGTTTTGTATTCATGCTCAATGGTGCTGCAGTCTCTTGGAAGAGTTCCAAGCAAGACAATATTACGGATTCCAGCACAGAGGCCGAATACATTGCTGCATCAGATGCAGCAAGGGAGGCTGTTTGGATAAGGAATTTCGTCCAAGAGTTGGGCGTCATTCCTAATGGAGTTGCTCCTGTCCCGGTGTTGTGTGACAACACGGGAGCTATAGCTCAAGCAAAGGAGCCTAGGTCTCATCAGAAATCCAAACTAGTATTGAGAAAGTACCACATCCTCGGAGAGATTGTGGAAAGTAGAGAAGTGTCTTTTGACACAGTCGGCTCCGCCGATAATGTTGTTGATCCACTAGCTAAGCCTTTACCTGGACCATTATTCGACAAGCATCGCGAATCAATGGGTTTAAAGCATATGGGTAGTTGGCTCTAGCGCAAGTGGGAGATTGTTAGAGTAGGTACCCGTCGAGCCAAGTGTTGGCCGAGTGTTCACAATGAAACTCTATGTATAAGCAATCTTTATTTTAGTAATATTTGAAATTATTATTTTGGCACATCTTTATCTGTATACCCATGCTAGTTGCATAGATAAAGCCCTTGAATATACAAATAGTAGAAATAATATGAGATGCTCATATGATGAGTATCATGAAACTCATATTTGTAATACTGTATATTCTAAACGGTTCCTAGTCGATTCAGCCGCCACTAAGAAGGATATAGGCCGCTCGAGTTAGAGACTAGTATCTGCGATGTGAGTACCATGTTTCATTGGTAGGGGACATTGTGATGTCCGAGCATGCAGATAGGTGCTCCTAGTAGAGTGCACTGAACAACCCTCCTTAAAGGACTTTCCAAGTGGTTCTCACTTATCGAGTGGAAACGTCCTAGTTTATGGTTGTACACCATTAGTCCTTATGACCCGGGACAACATTGAGACTCTATGTGCTAGCGTTTCACTTTGACTTGTTTACCGACTCTCATGGGGTCATCAGGTGGCAAGGTTGGGTGTTATGTCGAAACATATAGGAGTCGATGCATTGTAGTCGGGGATTCACCGCTTACCTTCGGGTATGGATATCCTATGTGTTATCATGTGTATGTAGGTTGAAATCTCTGGCCAGAGTATGGTGGTAATTATGAAAGGGGTTTCATAGATTACACCATCGATGCAACTACGACATGACACATAGTATCGATTCATTGACAACTCTCGATAAACCAATGGTTGTCGAATCGATCGGGATATATGAGTTGAAGGGACCGTACTGTACGCTAACCATAATTGAATGGTTCTTGCAGGCACTATCATTTGATACCTAGGGAATCATGTAAGCGATGTTGCTAGGCGTTTAACATGGTTGGTTGGGTACTATCAGACTTGAGTTCTGACGTTCTTGTTATCAAGGGGTTGATAAGTAAGAATGGAGCAATTGGGGTATGCTCATATAAGGACATGTTTAGTCCGAATCACATGGAGATGTGAACCCACGGCTAGTTGTATCAATGAACCATTGAGGGCCACACAAGTGCTGGCTTTCTAGAACCCGTTGAGAAGTAAAAATAGTTCAATGTGTTGAACGGCTTATAAAGGAGTTTATAAGCGTAAGGAAAATTAGAAGTATGACTTCTATAAAGGAGAAAATGGTTCAATGTGTTGAACGACTTATAAATGAGTTTATAAGTGTAAAGAAAAATAGAAGTATGACTTCTATGAGAGATATGTAAATTTTAATT
Source organism: Primulina eburnea (assembly GCF_022965805.1). Lineage (NCBI taxonomy): Eukaryota > Viridiplantae > Streptophyta > Magnoliopsida > Lamiales > Gesneriaceae > Primulina > Primulina eburnea. The sequence continues at coordinate 14,308,689 of NC_133112.1, read as the reverse complement.
TATGGAAGTGTTCCTAAATTAAAAGTTGGCCAAGTTAATAATGTATTTGAAAATTGTGATTTTCATAAACATTATTATGGACTAAAATAAATTAATTCAAGTGTTGAATTAATTAAACACTAGTGGACCTAGTAGAGTCCAAATAATTAAATTAATTCAAGTGTTGAATTAATTAAATCATATTGAGTCTTGTAGAGCTCAATTTAAATTAATTATTTAACTAGTGGGACTTGAGTAAATTCAAGTAATGTTTAATTAGTCTCAAATATGTTTGAGATAATTAAATTTAGTCCATGGTTTTTAATTTGTTAAAAACCATATAATATATGCATGCATGGGAGGTGAAGGGTTGGAGACAACTTTTTCAAATATCAAGGCATGGCATGCTACTTTTGTCTCTACTTTTTGCAAGACCAAGACAAGTCTCCCTTCCCTCCATTCCAACCTCCCATGGCCGAAATTCTCCTCTCTTTTCTCTCTAATTTTTGTTCTTCAATTGTTGGAGAAACAATACACTTCTCAAAGAAAAATGCTCTAATTTTTCTAGTGCAAAATTAGAGTGGTTCTAGCTAGTTGGTGGTGGGCTTAATATTTGAGCAAGGTGGGCTCAAAGGAAGCTTGAAGATTGTCTTGCCATTGAAGAGCTTAGTTGTATATCAACTAAGTTGGAGCCATCATCAATCTTTTAAGATTGATAGGTACATTTCTATAAACACCCTATGTATGTCATTTTTGGTGTTTTTGTATTTGCTACACAAGATTCATGAGGTGGCCGAAAATATTGTATGAAAAATAAAATTTTTGAACTTCCGTTGCGCTTCCGGTCACCGTAACCGATCCCCTTTCATCCTTGTGCAACTAGCCTTGCTTTGTTGCGTACAACTGAACCATTTTCGTTCAGTTTGTTCCTGTATACCCATTTTGTACCTATAACAGTTTTTGAAATTGGTCTTGGAACTAAGTTCCAGACATTGTTATAAGTGAACTGATTTAGCTCTTCTTGCATTTCATTTACCCAGTTAGGATCAGCAAGAGCTTCATCAGTTTTCTTTGGTTCTAGTTGTGAAACAAAAGCTGAATAGATAAATAAATTGAGCATTTGATTGCGAGTTCTTACTGGATCAGATGGATTTCTTATTACCAGTTCAGGTGGATGTGATTTTCTCCATCTGTACTCAGTATTTGTTGTATCAGCAATTTCTTCAGTTGGTAACTGAACACAGTTTTCAGTTTCAGTTGGTGCTTCGTCAACTAGTATTTCAATGTTATCATTATGCTCTATCAACTGATCATCAGCAATGAATTCATGCACATCTGATTGGTCCAGTACTTCTGGTTCAGTTGTTTGAAGTATGTTTTGATTGCCATGACTTTCATTTTTGTTATCATCTTCCAAACCGATATCTGTAAATTGATCAACTAGCTCAACTTGATCTGTTGGCTTATCAGTTAGTTCAGTTTCATCGAAATCAACATGAGCAGATTCTTCAACATTTAGGGTTTTCTTGTTGAAGACTCTATAAGCTATACTAACTGATGAGTATCCAAGAAATATTCCTTCTGCAGATTTAGCATCAAACGCTTTTAAATAATTTGTACCATTATCAAGAATAAAACATCTGCAGCCGAATACTTTGAAATAAGTAATTATACTTTTTCTTCCATGCCAGATCTCATATGGTGTTTTCATATGATTTTTATTAACACGCAATGTTTACTGCTTCTGCCCAAAATCTTTGAGAAATACCAGAATCAGCAAGCATTGTTCTAGAAGCTTCTTTAAGAGTCCGATTTCTTCTCTCAGCTACACCATTTTGCTGAGGAGTTCTAGCTACTGAGAGGTCATGCTTAATTCCAGCATTTTCTAGAAAATTTGAATGATTTTGATTGATGAATTCAGTTCCTCGATCAAATCTGATTCGATCAATTCCAACTGATTTTTCATTTAAAAGTCTTTTGAAGAGCTTTATTAGTTGCGAAGCAGTATGGTCTTTAGATTTGAGAAAAGTAACACAAGTAAATCTTAAAAAATCATCTACGACTACCAAGGGGTATTTCATTCCTCCTAAGCTCATGACTGGTAGAGGACCAAAGAGATCCATGTGCAACAGTTCTAAGCATCGGGATGAGGATTTACAGCCCTTGTTTTTAAAAGAAGATCGTACTTGTTTAACATACTGACATGCTGAGCAAAGTTTTTCTTTTGAAAAGTCTATTTTGGGCAAACCAGTTACAAGTTCATGTTTACTCAGATAGGCAATGAATTTAAAGTTTAACTGATTTAGTCTCTTATGCCACAACCAGTTTTTAGATGATTTGGAAGCAATAAAACAAACTGGTGCATAAGTTTGATCATTCCAACTGACTTTATATGTGTTTCCACAACGTTTGTCAGTTAATATGATTTCATCAGTTGATGTTTTGACTGAACATGAGTTTTTGTCAAATTGTACTGAGAATCCACTGTCGCATAACTGACTGATGCTAATCAAGTTATACTTCAGGTTTTCTAGTAATAGAACATCTTTAAAAGTAAAGTTACCATGGATAAGCTTACCCTTACCCACAGTTCTACCTTTGGAATTGTCCCCGAAACTGATGTTTGGACCACTGTATTTGATCAGTTGAGATAAACACTTGCATCTCCTGTCATATGTCGCGCACATCCACTGTCCAAATACCATATTGAGTTCTTGTTTGTACCTGTTACCTGCAATCACACACATAATATAACTTGGTACCCATATCTATTTGGGTCCTAAACTGATTAGTCTCTTAGGAACCCACACTTGGATTAGTCTAACAGACTTTCCAGTAGCTGTATTCCAAATGATTTTTCTCGGCTTTTGTGTTCTTGGTGTGTAGTGTACAGATGATACAATATGTGTTTTAGCTTTATTCAACTGATTGTTCAGTCTATATCTCTTTTGAACTGGCTTGCAGTTATAGTAATTGAAATAACTATTCGAATAGTTCTTGTGAAACCTCTTTGATAACTGACTTTGTGAATCAGTTGAGAATTTTTTACTATAACCAATCTCATATCTTCTATCCTTGTTCATATACTCAGTAGGTTGCTCAATCAGTTTACTGGGCTTAATTTGTTCTTGTATCACTGTTGCTTTGACAAAGTGAATGTATTTCCCTTTGTATATTTTTAGCTTTGGTTGAGTATCATTTGGATACATTTCTCCTTGAGTGTTGAAACCTAAACCAGTTTTATCAGAAACTGATTTTTGTGAATTATGCATCTCATTCAGTGCAGTAGATGACTTGTTCCAAGACTGAATGAGCTCAGTCTGTTTTGAGTTTTCAATAATCAACTTCTGGATTAATGACTGATTTTTGTCTCTCTCTGCTTTTAACACAGCAATTTCCCTTTTAGACTCAACCCATCAACTGATTCATCAATTTTGGTTTTATTTTCTGTGTGATCAGTTTGCTTTGCTTTGATTTTTTCAAATGATTATTCAAGCTTTTGATACTCATTTACCATGTCATGTAGTGTTAGAATGAGTTCTTCTCGTGTGAAATCAATTGAGCTGAAATCAAATACCTGTTGGCTAGATGATTCTTCTTCTGCATCATTAGCCATCAAGCACTTGACTTCCTCATCATCACTAGAGCTGCATAAGCTTTCTGGTTCTGACTCCTCACTGTCAGTTTCTGTCCATTTAGATTTGCTTTCTTCAGCTAAGAGCACCTCATGTTTCTTTCTGAAGGACTTCTTATCTTCCTTGGGTCTTCTTTTGTATTCATATGATTTCTTTCTTCTATCAGTTGAGCCTTGACTGTCCTTCTTAGGTTTAGGACAATCAGTAATAAAGTGACCTGATTTGCCACAGTTGTAGCAGGCATTTGATTCATCTTTGGAGCTGTTCCTTTGGTATGGCTTCTGGAAGTTTCCTTGATTCTTTCTCATGAACCTTCCAAATTTTTTGATGAACAATGACATAGCATCACTGCTCAACTAATCAGCAGATTTCTCGACTGAACTGATTGGTTCTGTTCTGACAGCAGCTAGAGCAGTTGTGGCTGCAGGGGTAGATGATTCTCCTTCTCTAGTGTGCAGCTCAAATTCATAGGCCTTTAAATCAGCAAACAGATCATGAAGTTCAATCTGGTTCAGATCTTTGGACTCCCTCATTGCCATGGTCTTGACATCCCATTCCTTGGGAAGACCTCTCATTACCTTCAGTGAAATCTCTTTGTTGGTATACACTTTTCCAAGTGCATTTAACTCATTGATGATACTGCTTACTCTTTCATCATACTCGTGCATTGATTTTCCTGCTTTCATTTTGATGTTATCAAACTTTTGAACAGCAACAGAAAGTTTATTTGTTTTGTTTGATCATTTCCCTCACACAGCTGGATCAACTTTTACCAAATTTCTTTGGCTGTCTTACACATCTTTATTTTGCTGAAGGTTACTTTGTCCAGCGTTTTGTAAAGAATGTCTTTAGCCACATTGTCAAGATTTACTTTTCTTTTATCTTCAGTTGTCCATCAATCTCTAAGCTTTTTTATTCTTTGTGGTGCCCCTTCTGTTATGGCAAATGCTGTATTTGTTTTTAGAATCTTTATGGGTCCATCAATTATGACATACCACATGCCATCATCTTGTCAGCTAAGTGAGCCTGCATTCTGATTTTCCAATCATCAAATTCTTCTCTGGAGAACATAGGAATTTTGTTGAATGAAGTCATGCTAGCAAGTTTATAGATCAGAAGTATTCAAAAACAAGATTCAACCGCTCAGATACCACTTGATAGGATCGATTAACGTATCAAGAGTGTTTAGAAGGGGGGTTGAATAAACACTCACAATTAAAACTGATCTTTTCGAATTTTGAGTTCAGTTTGGTGACAAACTGATTCTCGGAATCTTGTTGGTCATTGACAATCTGTTAAACTAAAGTAGTTGCGGAAAGTAACTGACTAAAAGATAGAAAACAAAAATGAAATAAAATGCACACGGGTTGTTTCTGGATGTTCGGAGATTTCAATTACTCCTACGTCACCCCTTCTATCTCAAGGATAGGATTTCCACTAAAAGACTTTGATCAAATACAAGATTTGTACTGACCCACTTCAGTTTGGACTTATCACTGCAAAAAACTGAAACTCTTAGTATTACAAAATGTTCTCAGTGCGTAACTGATCTTAGCACTATCGAAATTTACGATTGTTACAAAGTGCTAGTGAGCTCAAATTGTAGCCTTGACCGCTAAGAATAAATCAAGTAAGAGTGAGCTAAGATTTTGGCAGAGTAACAACAAGCTTTGAATAGAGTGATCTCGTTATTTTCTTCAAGTTGTTTTTCTGTCATATTTATAAGCTTCCCTTCCAACGGTAACCTGAAATATATTTGAATATTTGTATCAGTTGATTGCCACTTCATTATTCCTTGGGCATTGTTTGCTTCATTTATTGTAATGCGGCGTCAATGCGTTGTTCTAAGCTGCGGCGTTTCATACTCAATTGCAGTTTTCTATGTCTCTTTGTCGGTTGAATGTTCTTTCCCGAGACATAAGCATACGACTGCTGTATTTCGGTGACAGCATGTTGTGCTGCGTTTCAGAGGTGTGTTTCGGGTTCTTGGTCGGCATTTAGCCTATGGACATGGACTGGACAGTGCTTCATCGAGTTTGGAAGGTCATTTTTTTGGTCGTTTGTGATTCGGTTAAGTTTATAGGTCGTACGAGAATTTACGGTGCAATGTGCCAAAGTGACTCTCGAAAGAGCGTTTCATGTTTTTGGCCTCCATTCACCAAAATTCGAAATACTGAAATTTTAGGAGTATTATTTCATCATTTTAAGAGTATTTAAATCATGACTAAATGATGGTTCGGTGTTGGTTCGGGTTGGCACGGAGTCATGATTAAATACCAAGTCATTGGGCGTAATTGTTTCGTTTTTTGGGGTCAAATACAAAGTTTGGTCAAGTTAAACCATTTGCATATTTTTCATGTTAAATTTAGGTCGCAGCGAGCCTGGGAACGATCCAACCCATGTGGTAAAATTATTACAGGATGTTTAATTACGCCATTTAATTATATTACGTGCATAAAAATATAAAATATTCATTTTTAAGATTTATGCGATATTGCTTGTGGCCTTTCACTATCATGGGATTATTGTATCACCCGGTGGTCACTTACCGTTTCAGTCCAATTCAGTTCCACCCAGTATACTGTGGCATTAGTCTGATCAGACTATTATTACTTCACCCGGTTGTCACTTAGCGGTTCAGTTCAGTTCAGTTAAGTTCAGGGGTCACTTGCGTATAACATAATCTCAACAGAAAATTATTATATGACAGGGCTCTACGGAGCAAACATTTCACTTATGATTTTCAGTTCAGTTATGCACGTATTATAATTGCTTATGATAAGATATTTTCACGCTATGCCTCCTGACATGATATTTTTACTTCCATGCAATTTTATTATATTATTTACTCGTTATTTACTATATATGCATGCTGAGTCTTTAGACTCACTAGACTTGATTGTTGTAGGTGCTGATAATGTCGGAATCGAGGGCGGAGTCCAGTGAGCCAGCTCGAGTCGGCAGTAGTGGGACCCGAGGACCTCACTTTTCAGCGTTTATTATTTTTATTGGTCAAACATTTTTATCTATCGTTGGATAAATTTTTAATTGTTATTTCGCAAATATTAATTTCTTCCGTTGCTATTTTGAACATTAAACTTGATTTATCAGTTTATTTTATGAATGAGGCATTTTAATTATTTAAAAAGAAATTTTTTTTTTTTTTTTTGCAAATTTTCAAACACGAATTTAGAGGCCTTTACAGTTGGTATCAGAGTCAGGTTCTTGTAAAGGGTTGTACTACTACTGACCTCGAGAAGCTCACGAAGTCACGTCTTCGGTCTGTGAGTTTTACATTTATGTATTTTATTTAAAGCATGAATTATTTTAACAGCATGTTTTCATGAAATGTTTTTACGTTCAGATTTTAATTGTTCAGTATTTATTTAAATTTAAAATAAATTATGGAATTATGCATGTTGGTTATGTATGGGTTACGTATGGGTTATGTTTGGAACAGTATACCTCCTAGACGACTTGTTGAGCGAGTGAGAGATGAGGAGCCTCGTCATGAGGACAGGGAGGATCAGAGACAGGGAGGACACGAACCCCCACCCCCTCCACCTGACATGAATGCCCAGATACTAGCTGGGATGACACAGTTCTTCGCATATTTTGCGGGGAACAATGTTGGAGCAGCCAGGCCGACAGGGCCCGAAGCTGTCTATGAGAGATTCATGAAGATGCGTCCTAAGGAGTTTGCAGGGACGACGGACCCCATGATTGTCGAGGGCTGTCCCTCGAGGTTATCTTCGAGTTCATGGAGCTTGGAGATGCAGACAGGGTTCGATGTGCCACCTACTTATTCGGAGGAGATGCCCGCTTATGGTGGGAAGGAGCGTCAGTAGCCCTGAACTTGGCTACGCTGAGCTGGACACGCTTCACGGAAGTATTCTACTCCAAATATTTTACTGACGAAGTGCGTTCCACATTGACCAGGGAGTTCATGACCCTGAGGCAGGGGGATTTGACTGTTACGGAGTTCATCCGTAAGTTGGAGAGGGGTTGCCATGTCGTGTCCCTAATTGCGAATGATGCCGGTGCCAAGCTGAGGCACTTTCTGGACGGACTACGGCCGATCTTGCGCCGTGATGTTAGGGTGGCTGGCCTACTACTTATGATGTTGTCGTCTCCAGAGCTCTAGCTGCAGAGCAGGACCAGCGTGACATTGAGAGGGATCGCCAGGGTAAGCGACCGATTCCAGTACCATACCGCCCTCCTCCTCCTCATCAGCAGCATCAGAACAAGAGGCCTTTCCACGGCCCACCCAGAAACAGAGGCCAGCAGCAGCGGGGACGCGCAGTCCCTAAGATTTTTGAGCATCCAGTCTGTCCTAAATGCACACGCCGCCATGCTGGAGCGTGTATGTATGGCTCAGGGAAGTGTTACAAGTGTGGTAGCCCAGACCACATACTGCCGCAGTGCCCTCAGAGGAATCTGCCTACCCAAGGCAGAGTTTTTTCTCTCTATGCTACGGAGACGAACCCAGAAACCATGCTGATGACAGGTATCTTACAGCTTTAAGTTTTTATTTGGATTTAAATGTTTTGGGAATCGGAATTAAGATTTTGAACTTAGAATTTGCGATAGGATTGCATGCTCTACTCAATATTACTTTGGGAATTTTAGTTAGAAGAAATTTGACATTTGCATGTCTATCAGTTAGTTCTAGTAATTATTGGGTTCAGCTTGACATTCCAAACTTCTAGGGAGAATTTTTATAGCGGGGTCAGCTACGAAAGCTTTGATAGACTCAGGGGCAACTCATTCATTCATCTCGGAGATCTTCGCTAATTTTCTCAAGGTCAAGACCATTGGGCTAGATATAGCCTACTCAGTAGTATTACCTTCTGGTGAGGAGATGGCAGCTACTAATGTGATCCGCGACATAGACCTCGAGCTTCATGGTAATCTTGTTTATGCGGATCTTATCGTTCTGCCGATTTCGGAGTTTGACATCATCCTAGGGATGGATTGGCTATTGCGGAACAGAGTTTTGATCGACTTTTTTCAGCGGAGATCTGTTCTAGTCCGACCGCCTGGGATGACACAGTTCTTATTTGAGCCAGACAGGTACTTTCCTTTATCGCGTTTATAACTTATGTCCTTGTGATGCCGTTCGGTGTGAAAGATGCTGATGTTTCCAAGACAACTTTTAGGACTCGTTATGGCCACTACGAGTTCCTTGTGATGCCGTTCGGTCTGACGAATGCGCCAGCGATCTTCATGGATCTCATGAATCACGTATTTCAGCCGTATCTTGACCAGTTTGTGATAGTATTCATAGACGACATTCTCGTCTACTCCAAGAATCAAGAGGATCACAGCAGACATCTGACCACAGTGTGGCAGACCTTGCAGAAGCATAAGTTATTCGCAAAGTTCAGTAAGTCGGAATTCTGGTTAGAGAAGATGGCATTCTTAGGCCATGTTGTTTCTAGCAGCGGTATTGAGGTAGACCTAGCGAAGGTTGCAGAAGTCAGAGATTGGGTTGTGCCGCAGAATGCATCAGAGATCCGCAGTTTTCTTGGGCTAACAGGATATTATCGGAAATTCATTCAGGGATTCTCCTCTATCGCAGTCCCACTCACCTCATTGACAAAGAAGAATGTGAAATTTGTGTGGAGCGATGAGTGCCAGAAGAGCTTCGATACCTTGAAGCAAGCTCTTATCTCAGCACCAGTATTGGCCATGCCGTCAGGGCCCGGAGATTTTGTTCTGTACACCGATGCTTCGAAGCTCGGTTTAGGTGCAGTATTGATGCAACATGGGAAGGTGATAGCATATGCTTCTCGACTGCTGAAAATCCATGAGAAGAACTACCCTACCCATGATCTAGAGTCGGCCGCCGTAGTTTTTTCCTTGAAGATTTGGAGGCACTATCTGTATGGAGAGAAGTGTCAGATCTTTACCGACCACAAGAGCCTCGAGTATTTATTTACGCAGAAGGAGCTGAACATGCGTCAGAGGCGTTGGTTGGAGCTTGTGAAGGATTATGACTGTGACATTAGCTACCACCCGGGTAAAACTAATGTAGTTGCGGATGCATTGAGTAGAAAAGTCACAGTGATGGCTCATTTGACAGTTTCGAGACCCCTTCAGACTGAGATGCAGAGGTTTGGTCTAGAGACTTATCCTCGAGGTACAGTTTCCCGTCTATCTACCTTGACTATTCATTCCTCTCTTCTAGATCGTATTCGCAGTGGTCAGTCAGCAGATGAGCAGTTAACAAAGTGGAAGCAGAGAGATGAGGCCAAGGACAGTGTCTTGTATACAGTGAGCGACGGTATAATTAGATATCGAGACAGGATGTGGGTTGCTAGCAGTGATTCTCTCCGAACAGATATTCTATCAGAGGCTCACATGTCGCCGTACTCTATTCACCATGGGTGTACGAAGATGTACAGAGATCTGCAGTTATTGTATTGGTGGCCCGGAATGAAGAAAGACATCAGACGTTTTGTATCCGAGTGTCTGACTTGTCAGTTAGTGAAGGCGGAGCATCAGAGACCAGCAGGTTTGCTGAAGCCTCTTCCTATTCCCGAATGGAAGTGGGATAATGTTACCATGGACTTCGTGACCGGTTTGCCGAAGTCAGTCAGAGGATCAAATGCTATCTGGGCGATTGTAGATCGTCTTACCAAATCAGCGCACTTTTTGCCTATTAAGACGACTTTCACCATGATTCAGTATGCGGAGTTGTACATCCGAGAGATAGTCCGACTGCGTGGCATTCCCGTTTCTATCATGTCTGACAGAGACCCCAGATTCACTTCCTCGTGTTGGAAGATTTTGCATTCGACCATGGGTACGAAGTTGCTGTTTAGCACAGCTTTCCATCCGCAAACAGATGGGTCGTCAGAGCGAGTTATTCAGATCTTGGAGGATCTTCTCCGTGCTTGTGTTATTGACTTCTCAGGGATTTGGGAGTCGAACTTGCCATTAGTGGAGTTCACCTATAACAACAGTTTCCAGTCGGCTATAGGTATGGCACCGTATGACGCACTGTATGGTCGCAAGTGCCGATCTCCTGTTCATTGGGATGAAGTAGGGGAGAGATCAGAGTTGGGTCCGGAGATTATTCAGCAGGTTGCCGATGTAGTAGTCAAGATCCGTGATAGGATGAGGACTGCTCAGAGTCGACAGAAAAGCTATGCAGATCAGAGAAGGAGAGATTTAGAGTTTGCCATTGGTGGCCATGTCTTTGTGAATGTGGCACCTATGAAAGGTGTCGTGCGATTTGGGAAGAAAGGAAAGCTCAGTCCGAGATTCATTGGACCATTTGAGATCCTCGACAGAGTTGGGACGTTAGCTTATCGTGTTGCTCTTCCGCCGAATCTGGCCGGAGTACACAATGTGTTCCACGTCTCTATGCTGAGGAAGTATATGGCAAATCTTTCGCATGTCTTGAACTTTGAGCCGTTGCAGCTTACTCTGAACCTGTCTTATGAGGAGAGACTGGTGCAGATCTTAGACAGACAGGAGAAGAAGCTTTGGAACAAGCTGGTTAAGCGAGTGAAAGTCAAATGGCTTAACCATTCAGAGGAGGAAGCTACGTGGGAGTCTGAGCTAGAGATGAGGAGTCGGTACCCCGAGTTATTCGGTGAGTTTTAATTTCGAGGACGAAATTTCTTTTAGGGGGGAGGATTGTAGAACCTATCATTTAGACTACGTATAAGCCATGCATTATTCTAGTATTTAAATTAAAAATGATTTTTATTGCATGAGTACTTAAATTCTCTTCTTTAAATTTATTTATTTTATTCAGTAGTTTAATTGTTATCTTTTCAGTTAATTAAGTGAGGTCGGACTAGAGTTGGAGTTTTGAGATAAAATTTAATATTAAGAAAACATTCCCAGAATTTATTTTAGCTAACTAGTAAATTAATTTTAAGGTAAAAGAATGTTTAAGAAATTATTTAAGTAACATGAGGTAATTAGGAAATAAGTTCATTTAGGTTCAATAATTAATGTGTTAATTCACTAAATTATTTAAAAGATAAATAAGGCTCTAAAGATTTAAAATACACTAACTAAGAAATATTTCCCCTCCACTTAATAGCATAATTTCGGCCACCTCATAGATAATTTAATAGTTCTTGGGCAACTCACCACCTTTGACTCCTTCCTTTTTATTTCTTGGAATGATAACTCCTTGCGACGGGTTCTCTGCCCCTGCGGGGATGGACATTTTTAATCACCATTAATTAATAATCAATTATCATCCTTGCCTTGTTTTGACATAGTAGAATCGGTCATGCCTACATTATCCCTCAAAATATCTTTTGGATATCAAACCAAGTCCTCATCTAACAAATTCAAAGAGAGCAAGACTTGGTCATGCAATTTGAATCCCATCTATATTGCAACTCCCCTTCATTTCTCCTAACCATCTCCACTCTCCCTTGCACCGAAATAAAGAGAGAATTCAGAGTAAAAATCGAGAGTGAGCTAGGGGAAAATAAGAGAGAAATCGATTAGGAGCAAGAAAGTGAAGAGCACTCCATCTCCTTCGCGCCGCGTCGTCATATTCGTTCGTTTTCTTTTCAAAACGAAACCAAGGCATGTCTATATCCTTCATTTCTCTTAAAACAAGCCATATAGGTATTTTAAAACATCATTCATCCATGATTTTATTAGCGAAAACCGAAATATGGACAGCAAGTTTATTTAAAATTCTGCACAGAATTTCTGGTTTTTCCTTGTTCTTCACGGCTTGCTTGCTTCCTTGAGTAAAGGTGGTTGGCTCGTGTCCAGGCTCCCAAAGCTGCATCTAGACATGTACTAGGACATGTTAGGAACACGTTGGTTCATTGGTTCAAGCCCCATACAAGCCAAAATCCAGAAATGACAGCAACTTCCCCTTAAGTGTCATATGGTGTTCGATTTTTTTGAAATTTCTGTCCAAGGAAGATGGATCTGATCTTGGCTGCCCTAGGGGCTATAGCCATGATTAGGGCATCTCCTTGTGATATCTAAGACGTGACCAAGTCTTCTTTTCGAGGCTTGTTCCATGATGGATTCGGTTTTCAAATAAAAGAAACAAGAACACCCCCCACCCTTTCGGCCCTTCATTTTCCTGCATATGTACTTTGGGGTATGCTTTTTAGCCCTTAGCCACGGTTCCCACCCTACCTCTTGATGTCTAGATCATGCCATGATCAACCAAATGGCCACTGGAATGGTCCATGATACCAAGAACCGCTGCAACATCCCACGCGCAGAATTAGTGCTCGGTTGTGACGTATGGTTTGTTTCTGGTATGGTTCAAATTGTGGCTGGCCTAGGGCCCTTAGCCATGGTTCCAACCATTCCTTAGGATGTTGGTAAGAATTCCTGGTCGGTGGTTAAAGCCCCGATGGCCGTTAGCCTCGCAAACGACGCAAGGAAACCAAAGAGCGGCTGCTGTATTTCGGTGACAGCATGTTGTGCTGTGTTCAGAGGTGTGTTTGGGGTTCTTGGTCGGCTTTTAGCCTATGGCCTTGGACTTGACAGTGCCTCATCGAGTATTAAGGTCATGTTTTTGGCCGTTCGTGATTCGGTTAAGTTTAGAGGTCATATAAGAATTTACAGTGCAATGTGCCAAAGTGACTCTCGAAAGAGCGTTTCATGTTTTTGGCCTCCATTCACAAAAATTCGAAATACTGAAATTTTAGGAGTATTATTTCATCATGTTAAGAGTATTTTAATCATGACTAAATGATTGTTCGGTGTTGGTTCGGGTTGGCACGTAGTCATGATTAAATACCAAGTCTTTGGGCGTAATTGTCTCGTTTTTTGGAGTCAAATACAAAGTTTGGTCAAGTTAAACCATTTGCATATTTTTCATGTTAAATGTAGGTCGCAGCGAGCCTAGGAACGATCCAACCCATGTGGTAAAATTATTACAGGATATTTAATTACGCCACTTAATTATATTATGTGCATAAAAATATAAAATATTCATTTTTGAGATTTATGCGATATTGCTTGTGGCCTTTCACTATCATGGGATTATTGTATCACCCTGTGGTCACTTACCGGTTCAGTCCAATTCAGTTTCACCCAGTATACTGTGGTATTAGTCTGATCAGACGATTATTACTTCACCCGGTGGTCACTTACCGGTTCAGTTCAGTTCAGTTCAGTTTAGGGGCCACTTGCGTATAACATAATCTCAACAGAAAATTATTATATGACAGGGCTCTACGGAGCAAACATTTCACTTATGATTTTCATTTCAGTTATGCACGTATTATAATTGCTCATGATAAGATATTTTCACGCTATGCCTCCGGACATGATATTTTTACTTCCATGCAATTTTATTATATTATTTACTCGTTATTTACGATATATGCATGCTGAGTCTTTAGACTCACTAGACTTGATTGTTATAGGTGTTGATGATATCGGGATCGAGGGCAGGGACTAGTGAGCCAGCTCGAGTCGGCAGTAGTGGGACCCGAGGACCTCAATTTTCAGCGTTTATTATTTTTATTGCTCAAACATTTTTATCTATCGTTGGATAAATTTTTAACTGTTATTTCGCAAACATTAATTTCTTCCGCTGCTATTTTGAACATTAAACTTTATTTATCAGTTTATTTTATGAATGAGGCATTTTAATTATATAAAAAGAAAATTTTTCATTTTTCCGCAAATTTTCAAACACGAATTTAGAGGCCTTTACACCTCTCTTCTCTAAGACGTTCCATCTCTTCCCTTAATCTTTGTATCTCCTATCTCTAGGAATCGTGATCCTCTCCGGGAGGAGGGTTGTTGTCTGGTTTTTGCGCCAAGACTTGTTCCACACTTGTAGTAATCAGCCGAACGAGCTCTGCCATGTTGGGGGTTGGGTGATTTTTTTCACCCGATCGACCCCGGGTATTCACCATCTTATCTCTTTTTTCAAGTTCCCACAGACGGCGCCAATTGATGATACCAAATTTCCCCTGGGTCCGGTCTAGTGAGCTTAGCCTTCGGATCGGCAATGTTAGAGTCGGATCAGACGGAATGCTGCCACTCTACACAGATGTGCAATTTTGGGGAGTGCCAAGAATTTTTCGGGCGAGGCCCTTTCTGATCGGATCTTGGTTTTTAGAGAAAAGGGAAGATGTAATATATAGAGGGGTGCTCCCGAAAATTAATGTCTTAATCCTTGACAATAAAATATATCTGGGTATTTATAGTGGTTGAGAGGACTACTTACCCTACTATGCCGAAGTCTACCTTAGGTAAGTTTTCCCTATAAAATAAAACTCTTCTCCAATCCCTACAATTTCGGGACGGATTTTCTGGCACATCTAATCATACGACGAGATTCTATCGTATTTAAGGATCATTCACGCCTTTGATATTTAACAAAGTCCTTAAGATAGAAACCGGCCAAGCCCCGGACAAGTAGGGCTCGACCGAGCACCTTTGCTTGACAAAGCCCTGCTCCAGGCTTCGGTTGAGCTTGGAGCTCGGACAAGCTTCGGGGCTCGGCCCCGAGTGCTCGGCCGAGCTCTACCACATGGGCCGAGCTCTGCCCAAGGGTTTGACCGAGCAGTGGGGCTCGGCCGAGTTGGGCTAGGCCGAGCTTTTCTCAAGGGACCGAGCCCTGCCAAGCTCCCACCCGAGCTCAAGAAATCTATCCGAGCTCGTTAAAAGTTAGTACCAAACACAAGGATTCGGATGAGACGTGCTCGTTGAATCTAAAGTCCTCGAGAATAAGTAGGACTATAACACAGTTAAATATTGGGGGCATAAGATTTATTGTTTATTTGACATTGTTGTACTATTTGACTTATTTGTAGTTTATATTGACCTTGTATCGTGGATTAATAGTTGTTGTATTCATATCTACAGTTATTCATGTTCTGTTTGTTTTAGTTTGTTTAATGGTGTATCTATGAATGAACAACGTTTTAAATCTTTGTCGTTGCTAACATTTTCGACGGCTTTTTTACATTAAATACGTCGCTAGCGGCGGCTTTCGAACAACCGTCGCTAAAATTAGCGACGGATTATTCATAAAGTTCGTCGCTAATTTGAGCGACGGTTTGTCATGATGTCCGTGGCTAGTTTTTTCAGTAAAATAAAAAAAATACTTTTAATAATTTAATAAATCTAACAAATGATCTTAACTAATACTTAAAAATTTACGATAATTTGAAACGAAAAAATTTACCCTAAATCGAAACTAAAATCGTGTAAGAGAAAAATTTTAATTGTTATGAAGTGGTGTGGAGGAAAATGGAGTGAAAACGCTGATATTTATAGACAATTTGTGACTCTTCTTGAATAGCGACGGTAAGTTTATAAACCGTTGCTATTAGCAACGGTTAGTCATACACTATCGCTATTAGCGACAGTTTAATAATAATTGTCGCTATTAACGACGGTAGCAACAGTTTAATAATAACAGTCGTTAATAGCGATGGTTATTATTAAACCGTCGCTTTTGAAAATTAGCAACAATTATTATTTAAAATTTTCAAAACCATCGCTAATTTAAAATATGTGACATTTATTCAATACCGCCGCTAAATTTCGCGACGGTATTGAATAAACCGTCGCTAATTTAAGAAATGCGACGGTTTTCATAAACTGTCACTAAAGTTTGCGACGGTTTCGCTAAAACCGTCGCGAAATATAGCAACAATTTAGTAAAACCGTTGTTGTTTGTCCAAAAAACACGCTAATCGACAACGGTCGATTGTCCAAAAAAACACGCTAATAGACAACAGTTTATAAAACTGTTGTCGTTGACTCTAAAAAAAACGCTCAAAGACACCGTCGATTGTCCAAAAAACAAGCTAACAGACAAAAATTTATAAAACTGTTGTCGTTGACCATAAAAAAGGCTCAAAGACAAGAAAACCGTTGTCTTTGACCCCATAAAACACAACGGTTTTAAAAAAACCATTGTCTTTTGCTTTAGAAAATGCTATACGACAACGGGTTTAAAAATAAACCATTGTAAAAAATAAAAAACAACGGTTTCAGAGAAAAACCGTTGTCGTATGTGTGTTGTTGAATGACAAATTTGTTGTAGTGACCATACATTTTGACGGGAAATTTGGACTTAGATAGGTACATAAATCATTATGGTATAATATTAATTCTCAAAAATAGGTACAATTTAGAAGGAGTTAGTATTTCGATAAGCTTGAATATACATGTGCCATGCATTTTATCAACAGGGGACGACTCAGTAAGTGTATATGTTATATTTTCCGAATTCAAGACGATTTTCAAGTTTCTTAGGCAATTGAGGTAATTAAGTCTAGTTAAAACGTGTTTGTCGAGTATTGCAGATAACGGATTGCGAATCGAAGACATTGTCAAAATTTGTACTGAAAAGTAAAACAGATAAATGTTAATGTCTATTTTAAAATATTCAGTAAGATACAAAGTATGAACTTTTTCTTCATAAATTTTCTCTCCCACTGTTTTGACATTTTTCACTACCCTCTAGTGAAAACGGGAAACTCCTTTCATCAGTAAGTAAGGTTCAATTAGCAAATTATGATCCCGAATAATATCAACCAATCATAATTTCTAAAAGGTAGTTTTCAATTGCATCTCCATGCAACCCTTTACGTTAACTTTTGTCTCACGTTTGATTAGGACCCAATAATATGACGTCGATCATCTTTATGTGTCAAGCCTTACCCTTCGATATTGAACCTTAATGGATGATCGTCATGAGTTCCCTCAATAATATGAGCCGAAATCATGGGAGTTACATGTAGTTCACATCACCATGTCAGTGGATGTGAACAGCTTTCTGGTGTCCAGTGCTCCTCCTATAATATGAGCCGAGCCCCGAGCACGGATAACGTTCATCATGCACCCATTGTCGATGGAAGACATGGAAATTATAAACACTTTTATAATTCCCCTTTTCGGGTTTGATATTAATTTTGAATTTTATTCAAAATGAGGGTTTTTAATTTTGAAATGTCTCATCATTAATTTTATTTAAAAGCTCTCCATGTTTGATCGTATGTTTTCCGGATTTATTCCACTTTTTTATTATAATAATAATAACGCACATACTCATTATTTATAATATATCATGCATATATTATAGCATTAAACTAACAAGGATGATCAATCGCCCCAATACTAATGGCCCGTTTGAACCAAACACGGGCCTAGTTCCAATCATAGGAAATGCATGGGATGCAAATGAACAATTACATAAGCTTCCAATATTTACATGTCTTCGATTTTCATAATCATCAAGGCCACCATCTTCCAATATTGATCTTCCACTATATTAATATTTACAAATAAATATCTATAGCAAATAGAGATACATCTCATGGGGTGGGAACGGGCTATAAACCCATCACTCGTATAAATTGATAATTATTACAATCATTCAGCACAAAATATCCTAACATACACCTAGCAAATTGGACTTGGACTTTTGATCATTCTTCATGCATAATATCACATATCATACACCATCAATTCATTATCACAATAATCAATTGATCTAATATTATATATCTTGATCCAATCACTAACTGCCACGATTATAAACTAAATCAACAAAATAAACAAACTCCTCTGTTTACTTTTCTAATTAATTAATTTATGACCGAATTTCTTGTAAATCACAATTTACTATAAATAATTAAAGTTCAACTTCAATTATTTATTTTACTAGAAAATACATACAAATTTTGTGTATTTAAACTTAAAAGCCCAATAAGATATTTTTCACCAAAAATATTTTGGCCCATTTAAATTCACAAATTGTGTTAGCCATCTAATGGTCCAACAACTCAAGGCCCATGACACTTTGATATTCCAAAACACTTTTGAAAACACTAGTCGTCATCGCCATTGCCGGAGCTCCGTCGCCGGATTCCGGCCAACATGCATACAAAAAAAAATAAATTATTTTTAGGTGGGTTTGAAATAGTCAGCAAAATGCTACATGTTTCTTCCAAAAACCGGCCTTGATTTGTTGCGACGAATTTCTCATGCGGTTGAAATAAGTTCTCAATACAATATCTTGTATTTGCTACACAAAATAATAACCTTAGCTCGAATACCACTTGAAAGCGGATCGGTTACGGTGCCCGGATACGCAATGAATGTAGTAGCCCGAATTCCAAATTGGGTAATTAACGGATTAATGGTGATTAAGAAGGTTTAATGTGTAATTTTGACCATGGTCATGATCGGACGGACCGAAGATGGTTCGGTAGCACCGAAGAGTTCGGACGATCCGAAGTGGGTTCGGTGGATCCGATCATGAGGTGTCAAGAGTTGATCGACACGTCAGTTTACATGCAAGTTCGGATGATCCGAAGTGTAGGTTCGGTGGATCCGATCATGAGGTGTCAAGAGCCGATGGACACGTGGGAGTTCGGACGTTCCGAAGTGGGTTCGGTGGATCCGAACATAGCCTATAAATAGTGCTCGGATTTCCTCATTTTGTATTGTCAATTCTTGAAGTTGTGTCTCATTTTGAGAGGTTTGGAAGGTTTCTAGGGTTAGTTGTCGGTCGAGCGATAGCCAAGAGCTGCCAGGATTGGTAGTGTAGCGACGCCTGAGTTACGAGGCAATCGACATCAAAGGGCTGTCGACGGACGAAGGTAAACCCTAAACCTTTGGTAGTACTGGTTTTGCTAGTTGAGCATGGTAGTATTGTTCATTGGGTATGCTTTTGATGCGTAGGCTTGTTCTAGACCTGATTAGCGGTGTTGCGTAAGGCTAGGCTTGCTGTGATAGAGGTACGAAAGTACTATCCGAGATATCCTGGTCGAGTATACATCCTTATATGTGTTGCATGATTATCTGCTGCATTATTATATGTCATATGATGCATGCTATTATGTCACGTTTTATGATGCATGTTGCATTTCATGTTGAGCCGAATCTCCTTCGAGATAGCCTTTACTGTTGAACTGTATCTCTTTCGAGATAAGCTATATCTTGTGGGGTCGCTCAGCCCTGTCTTGTCTTGTGGACGCATGGACACCGAGAGTACACAGTGGCCGACGGGTCCGGAAGGCTTCGGTGATCCGGGACATTTTAGGTCCACGTCTGTCCTTGTAGTGGATGCAGTGACCCAGAGGAGTACCGCGCGGCACTATCCACTTGGCGCCTCTAGACTGAGCATTTTGAGATCCTTTGTTACTCCTGTTTCTTGACTACCCTGGTATCATATCATAGCATGTGCATTTCATATAGGCTTGTATACTCATGCTTTTGTACTGGGCGTTCTTATCGCTCACGTCCTCGGTTTTGTTTATCTTGGACACCCCATTTCCCACGGGGCAGGCCTCAGGTTGGATGGCTCAGGAGGAGGAGGAGGACATTGAGTAGCCGGTGGAGTTATTTATTCAGTACTCTTTGATTCGATATGGTTGTACCGTATACTTTCTTTTCATTCTGAGTTGTTATGGACTTGCGATGGGGTTGTATAACTATCATTTGTTGACCTTTTCCGCTATTATCTCTGATTGTTATTAATTAAGTTAATTGCATGCTTAGTTCTTCATTAGTAGGTGATTCTGGAACGGGTCACTACATTTATGGTATCAGAGCATGCTTACGATTTTGGGATATAGATTCTGTTTTGGGATTTTCGTGGACCATTTTACCATTTTCCCCATTCTATCTTGTAGCGATGGCTGACCACTTTGGTGATGAGAGTAGTCAGGGAAGTGTAGGTCGTTGGGGTGACCAGGACGATCGTAGGCGTCATCGTGAACATCGTCATCGTCGGGATGGTCCTAGGCGTTTTGATTTGCACCGTTTCATTCAGATGGGGCCTAAGCCTTTAGTTGGCGGGGAGACTCCCGATGATGCTGAGGATTTGTTAGAGCGCATGGAGAGTTGTTTCCGAGCATTCCAGTGCACCGAGGAGCAGAAGATGGAGACCCTTAGTTTTCTTCTCGAGGGCCGTGCGCGCAAGTGGTGGCGATCGACTTCTGCGCCGATAGTCCAGTCTCAGGGTAGAGTGATCTGGGCCGATTTCCGTGCAGCTTTCATGCAGCTGTATTTTCCTCCAGCCCTTCGCCAGGCAAAGACGATTGAGCTCCTGAATCTTAAGCAGGGGAGTATGTCTGTTGATGAATATCAGCAGAAGTTCTTCGAGTTGTTACCCTTTGCCCCTCATATCAGTGGCAGTTCTGAGGCCAAGTATGACCATTTCCTCCAGGGTCTTAACCAGGATATTTTTGATCGAGTCACTGTCTGTGATAATCCTACTTCTTATGATGGGTTAGTGAACCGGTGTCGCCAGGCAGAGATCAGTCTCCAGCGTGGTAGGGCTATTCTTTCTTCTCGATCTCCGAGTACTTTGAGCCCTCGATCTCAGTCTTTCAAGAAATCTGGTTCTTCTTCTTCTGGATCTGGATCACGGTCTAGCGGTGTTTTCCGCTTTGATAAGAATAAGGTTTCTTGTGTGCATTGTGGGAAGAACCATCCATCGGAGCAATGCCGATCAGCCGCGGGAGCTTGTTTTCAGTGCGGAGAGATGGGTCATCTCAAGAAGAATTGTCCTCAGTTGCGAGGTGGAGCAGGATCTGGTTCCGGATCTCAGACGACTGTTCAGCAGAGGAGGCAGGGTCAGGCAGTGGGTAGTTCAAATCTTCGACATCGTGCCCAAGGTCAGGTTTTTGCGCTGAACCAGGATCAGGCTGCAGATGAGACAGAGAGAGTCATAGCAGGTACTTTTCATTTATGCGGTATTCCTGCTTTTGTTCTTATTGACAGCGGAGCATCACATTCATTTCTGCACGATTTGTTAAGCGTCATAAGTTACCGTATGTTTCTCTAGACGTCATTCTTTCCGTTTCTACCCCGATGGGTCATTCGGTGTTAGCAAAGCGTCTAGTGATGGGTTGTCCCTTAGATTTTGAGGGTAACGAATTGATTGCGAATCTTATGATCTTGGAGATGGAAGATTTTGAATGTATTCTAGGTATAGACCTATTGACTACCTACCCAGCTACCGTGGATTGTTACCAGAAGCTTGTTCAGTTTCGTACGACTGAGAGCTCTAGTTGGTTTTTCTATGGTGAGGGAGCGCGACCTCCGATGCCGGTGGTATCTGCTCTGAAAGCCTGTCGTGCTTTAGAGGCGGGCGGGGAAGGCTACCTCATCTATGCGATTGATTCCTCCACAGGTAGTGTTGGTATAGATGATGATATTTCCAAGACTGCATTTCGTACTCGATATGGGCATTACGAGTTTCTAGTTATGCCATTTGGATTGACGAATGCGCCAGCAGTGTTCATGGATCTGATGAATCGAGTCTTTCGGGATTTTCTAGATCAGTTGTGTTCAACAACAATTGAGATGTAATAACGATGTTGTTATTTCATTTTGTTCATCCTCTAAGCCTGATTTCGAGGACGAAATCTTTTAAGGGGGGGAGAATGTAGTAGCCCGAATTCCAAATTGGGTAATTAACGGATTAATGGTGATTAAGAAGGTTTAATGTGTAATTTTGACCATGGTCATGATCGGACGGACCGAAGATGGTTCGGTAGCACCGAAGAGTTCGGACGATCCGAAGTGGGTTCGGTGGATCCGATCATGAGGTTTCAAGAGTTGATCGACACGTCAGTTTACATGCAAGTTCGGATGATCCGAAGTGTAGGTTCGGTGGATCCGATCATGAGGTGTCAAGAGCCGATGGACACGTGGGAGTTCGGACGTTCCGAAGTGGGTTCGGTGGATCCGAACATAGCCTATAAATAGTGCTCGGATTTCCTCATTTTGTATTGTCAATTCTTGAAGTTGTGTCTCATTTTGAGAGGTTTGGAAGGTTTCTAGGGTTAGTTGTCGGTCGAGCGATAGCCAAGAGCTGCCAGGATTGGTAGTGTAGCGACGCCTGAGTTACGAGGCAATCGACATCAAAGGGCTGTCGACGGACGAAGGTAAACCCTAAACCTTTGGTAGTACTGGTTTTGCTAGTTGAGCATGGTAGTATTGTTCATTGGGTATGCTTTTGATGCGTAGGCTTGTTCTAGACCTGATTAGCGGTGTTGCGTAAGGCTAGGCTTGCTGTGATAGAGGTACGAAAGTACTATCCGAGATATCCTGATCGAGTATACATCCTTATATGTGTTGCATGATTATCTGCTGCATTATTATATGTCATATGATGCATGCTATTATGTCACGTTTTATGATGCATGTTGCATTTCATGTTGAGCCGAATCTCCTTCGAGATAGCCTTTACTGTTGAGCTGTATCTCTTTCGAGATAAGCTATATCTTGTGGGGCCGCTCAGCCCTGTCTTGTCTTGTGGACGCATGGACACCGAGAGTACACAGTGGCCGACGGGTCCGGAGGGCTTCGGTGATCCGGGACATTTTAGGTCCACGTCTGTCCTTGTAGTGGATGCAGTGACCCAGAGGAGTACCGCGCGGCACTATCCACTTGGCGCCTCTAGACTGAGCATTTTGAGATCCTTTGTTACTCCTGTTTCTTGACTACCCTGGTATCATATCATAGCATGTGCATTTCATATAGGCTTGTATACTCATGCTTTTGTACTGGGCGTTCTTATCGCTCACGTCCTCGGTTTTGTTTATCTTGGACACCCCATTTCCCACGGGGCAGGCCTCAGGTTGGATGGCTCAGGAGGAGGAGGAGGACATTGAGTAGCCGGTGGAGTTATTTATTCAGTACTCTTTGATTCGATATGGTTGTACCGTATACTTTCTTTTCATTCTGAGTTGTTATGGACTTGCGATGGGGTTGTATAACTATCATTTATTGACCTTTTCCGCTATTATCTCTGATTGTTATTAATTAAGTTAATTGCATGCTTAGTTCTTCATTAGTAGGTGATTATGGAACGGGTCACTACATTTATGGTATCAGAGCATGCTTACGATTTTGGGATATAGATTCTGTTTTGGGATTTTCGTGGACCATTTTACCATTTTCCCCATTCTATCTTGTAGCGATGGCTGACCACTTTGGTGATGAGAGTAGTCAGGGAAGTGTAGGTCGTTGGGGTGACCAGGACGATCGTAGGCGTCATCGTGAACATCGTCATCGTCGGGATGGTCCTAGGCGTTTTGATTTGCAGCGTTTCATTCAGATGGGGCCTAAGCCTTTAGTTGGCGGGGAGACTCCCGATGATGCTGAGGATTGGTTAGAGCGCATGGAGAGTTGTTTCCGAGCATTCCAGTGCACCGAGGAGCAGAAGATGGAGACCCTTAGTTTTCTTCTCGAGGGCCGTGCGCGCAAGTGGTGGCGATCGACTTCTGCGCCGATAGTCCAGTCTCAGGGTAGAGTGATCTGGGCCGATTTCCGTGCAGCTTTCATGCAGCTGTATTTTCCTCCAGCCCTTCGCCAGGCAAAGACGATTGAGCTCCTGAATCTTAAGCAGGGGAGTATGTCTGTTGATGAATATCAGCAGAAGTTCTTCGAGTTGTTACCCTTTGCCCCTCATATCAGTGGCAGTTCTGAGGCCAAGTATGACCATTTCCTCCAGGGTCTTAACCAGGAGATTTTTGATCGAGTCACTGTCTGTGATAATCCTACTTCTTATGATGGGTTAGTGAACCGGTGTCGCCAGGCAGAGATCAGTCTCCAGCGTGGTAGGGCTATTCTTTCTTCTCGATCTCCGAGTACTTTGAGCCCTCGATCTCAGTCTTTCAAGAAATCTGGTTCTTCTTCTTCTGGATCTGGATCACGGTCTAGCGGTGTTTTCCGCTTTGATAAGAATAAGGTTTCTTGTGTGCATTGTGGGAAGAACCATCCATCGGAGCAATGCCGATCAGCCGCGGGAGCTTGTTTTCAGTGCGGAGAGATGGGTCATCTCAAGAAGAATTGTCCTCAGTTGCGAGGTGGAGCAGGATCTGGTTCCGGATCTCAGACGACTGTTCAGCAGAGGAGGCAGGGTCAGGCAGTGGGTAGTTCAAATCTTCGACCTCGTGCCCAAGGTCAGGTTTTTGCGCTGAACCAGGATCAGGCTGCAGATGAGACAGAGAGAGTCATAGCAGGTACTTTTCATTTATGCGGTATTCCTGCTTTTGTTCTTATTGACAGCGGAGCATCACATTCATTTCTGCACGATTTGTTAAGCGTCATAAGTTACCGTATGTTTCTCTAGACGTCATTCTTTCCGTTTCTACCCCGATGGGTCATTCGGTGTTAGCAAAGCGTCTAGTGATGGGTTGTCCCTTAGATTTTGAGGGTAACGAATTGATTGCGAATCTTATGATCTTGGAGATGGAAGATTTTGATTGTATTCTAGGTATAGACCTATTGACTACCTACCCAGCTACCGTGGATTGTTACCAGAAGCTTGTTCAGTTTCGTACGACTGAGAGCTCTAGTTGGTTTTTCTATGGTGAGGGAGCGCGACCTCCGATGCCGGTGGTATCTGCTCTGAAAGCCTGTCGTGCTTTAGAGGCGGGCGGGGAAGGCTACCTCATCTATGCGATTGATTCCTCCACAGGTAGTGTTGGTATAGATGATGATATTTCCAAGACTGCATTTCGTACTCGATATGGGCATTACGAGTTTCTAGTTATGCCATTTGGATTGACGAATGCGCCAGCAGTGTTCATGATCTGATGAATCGAGTCTTTCGGGATTTTCTAGATCAGTTGTGTTCAACAACAATTGAGATGTAATAACGATGTTGTTATTTCATTTTGTTCATCCTCTAAGCCTGATTTCGAGGACGAAATCTTTTAAGGGGGGGAGAATGTAGTAGCCCGAATTCCAAATTGGGTAATTAACGGATTAATGGTGATTAAGAAGGTTTAATGTGTAATTTTGACCATGGTCATGATCGGACGGACCGAAGATGGTTCGGTAGCACCGAAGAGTTCGGACGATCCGAAGTGGGTTCGGTGGATCCGATCATGAGGTGTCAAGAGTTGATCGACACGTCAGTTTACATGCAAGTTCGGATGATCCGAAGTGTAGGTTCGGTGGATCCGATCATGAGGTGTCAAGAGCCGATGGACACGTGGGAGTTCGGACGTTCCGAAGTGGGTTCGGTGGATCCGAACATAGCCTATAAATAGTGCTCGGATTTCCTCATTTTGTATTGTCAATTCTTGAAGTTGTGTCTCATTTTGAGAGGTTTGGAAGGTTTCTAGGGTTAGTTGTCGGTCGAGCGATAGCCAAGAGCTGCCAGGATTGGTAGTGTAGCGACGCCTGAGTTACGAGGCAATCGACATCAAAGGGCTGTCGACGGACGAAGGTAAACCCTAAACCTTTGGTAGTACTGGTTTTGCTAGTTGAGCATGGTAGTATTGTTCATTGGGTATGCTTTTGATGCGTAGGCTTGTTCTAGACCTGATTAGCGGTGTTGCGTAAGGCTAGGCTTGCTGTGATAGAGGTACGAAAGTACTATCCGAGATATCCTGGTCGAGTATACATCCTTATATGTGTTGCATGATTATCTGCTGCATTATTATATGTCATATGATGCATGCTATTATGTCACGTTTTATGATGCATGTTGCATTTCATGTTGAGCCGAATCTCCTTCGAGATAGCCTTTACTGTTGAGCTGTATCTCTTTCGAGATAAGCTATATCTTGTGGGGCCGCTCAGCCCTGTCTTGTCTTGTGGACGCATGGACACCGAGAGTACACAGTGGCCGACGGGTCCGGAGGGCTTCGGTGATCCGGGACATTTTAGGTCCACGTCTGTCCTTGTAGTGGATGCAGTGACCCAGAGGAGTACCGCGCGGCACTATCCACTTGGCGCCTCTAGACTGAGCATTTTGAGATCCTTTGTTACTCCTGTTTCTTGACTACCCTGGTATCATATCATAGCATGTGCATTTCATATAGGCTTGTATACTCATGCTTTTGTACTGGGCGTTCTTATCGCTCACGTCCTCGGTTTTGTTTATCTTGGACACCCCATTTCCCACGGGGCAGGCCTCAGGTTGGATGGCTCAGGAGGAGGAGGAGGACATTGAGTAGCCGGTGGAGTTATTTATTCAGTACTCTTTGATTCGATATGGTTGTACCGTATACTTTCTTTTCATTCTGAGTTGTTATGGACTTGCGATGGGGTTGTATAACTATCATTTGTTGACCTTTTCCGCTATTATCTCTGATTGTTATTAATTAAGTTAATTGCATGCTTAGTTCTTCATTAGTAGGTGATTCTGGAACGGGTCACTACAATGAAAGTTTCAAAACAAATTTTTTTAAAGGAAAAACGAGCACCCCTTCATATAGTGTGTAGCAAATACATAAAACACAAAAAATGACATCCATAGTGTGTTTAGAAATATTTTACCTATCAATCCTAAAGGATTGATGATGGCTCCAACTAAGTTGTTAAACAACTTAGCTCTTCAATGGGTAGAAAAATCTACAAGCCGCCTTTGAGCACTCTTTGCTCAAAAATCAAGCCCACTACCAACTAGAAAGATCCCCTCTAATTTTACAATAGAAAAATTAGAGGATTTTTCTTTGAGAAGGTTGTGCTTCCTCAACAATTGAAGAAGCAAAAATGGGAAAATTATTAAGGGAAATTTTGGCCATGTAGTTGGAGTGAAGGGGAGAGAAAAATATTTCTTGGTGCTTGAAAAAGTGTAAAGTTGCATGTTAATCACAATTAACTCAAAAGTTGCCTCGAACCCTCCACCTTCCAAGCATGCAATTTGTTTGGGCTTGTAACAATTACAAGGCCCATGAAAATCACAATTTCCAAATACATTATTTATTTGACCAACTTTTAATTTAAGAACACTAATCCCCATAATCCTCTTATAGAAGTCATACTTCTATTTTTGTTAGCGCTTATAAACTCCTTTATAAGTCGTTCAACACATTGAACTATTTGTCTTCTCAACGGGATCTAGAAAGCTAGTACTTGTGTGACCCTCAATGATTCAATGAAACAACTAGTCGTAGGTTCACATCTCAGTGTGATTCCGGACTAAACATGTCCTTATATGAGCATACCCTAAATGCTTCATTCTTACTTATCAACTCCTTGATAATAAGAACGTCATGACTCAATTCAGATAGTACCCAACCAATCATGTTAAACTCCTAGCAGCATCGCTTACATGATTCCCTAGGTATCAAATGATAGTGCATGCAAGAACCAATCTATTATGGTTAGCGTACAGTATGGTCCTTTCGTCTTATATATCCCGACCGATTCGATAACTATTGGTATATCGAGATCTGTCAAAGAATCGATATTATGTGTCATGTCGAAGTTGCATCGAGGGTTTGAAATCTCTGATCATTTGATACCTAGTGTAAGGTCCAAAATTAGACGACGTAATCCAACTGCATGCGAATCTAAGAAACTATGGAAAATGAGTAATTAATTTATTTTAATTGCTAATTAATTATGTGACATGCATGTTTATTTGCTAAATGAGATTTAATTGTCGTCATGCATAAAACTGTATTTTTAGGAATATTCAAGTGACGATCGAGGAACGGGGACCGAGGGCTAAAAATGTAAATGATTTTTATTAAATAATTAAATTTAATTATTTAAAATGCGGTCGATGTTTTTAAGTAAATTCTGAAAGTATCGGGTTATGAGGTGATTTTATACGCCGGAACGTAATTCTTATCGGTATTGGATTTTCAAATAAAATGCGAGCTTTCGAGCAACCCGGCCATTAAAATCATACTTTTTATTTAAAGAAAACTTTACTAATCTTTTAAATTAAATCTTAATCTAATTAATTGGGCTTTAATTAGTTGGCTTAATAGGCCTAATGTTTAGATTAAGGGGTAATTGTATTTATAGTGTAAAATGTGCAAGAAACCTACACAATTCTAGAACCATCTTTCGGCCACTCTTTCAATTTTTTAAAAAATAAACTCTCCCCCATCTCTCTCTCTCACGGCTGCACACACAACACACCAAAGGAATTTCTGGAAATTAAGAAAGAAATCGGCAGCAGCTTTGGGGGTTTTCTCGTGAAGTTCCAAGCCCCGTCGTTCCTCCGTTCTTCGTCGTCGTCGGATAACCGAGCGTTTATAACGCAAAGGCACACCTTAATCTCCTTTTCTCATCCATCGTATCATATTATGGTTTGAATTATTATATGCATGAAGAACATGAAACCCTTTTTGTTATTTTCGGAATATTGCATAACCATGTTCTAAACTCTTGGTTTTTATTTCCAAAATCATGTTTTATATGTGATAAAGGGGCTGCCATGATTAGGTAAAGTTTAAGGGTGGTTTCTACATGATTTAAAGAGTCCTAATCCCACAAATAAGTTACTCACGAAATAAACAAGAAAAAGGAAAAAGACTCACGCATGCAGAAAAAAAAAACACAGATTTTTGAATCAAAACTTGCTGTCATGGGGTTTTGCTTTCGGGTCCCTTGTCCAGGGGCTGCCTTGGCTTCGCCTTGGACCAGGACCACGGCTAGGGACTTGGTTTAGACCAGTGTAGAGTCCTAGCCAAGCTAGGACTCGAAATAGATGGCGGGGTGGAGTCCTTGAAATCGAGGACTCCTACCCGAGAGGGTGAACCTGCTGCTGTGCAGAGTTCGCACCTCGCTCAGTCGTTGGAGGCTCGTTGCGTGGGGCACGGGCTGGGCTAGGAAGGTTATTTAGGGTCCTAGGCAAGTGTTCTTGGCTGGGGCTCGGGTGTTAGGGCTTGGGAAGCAACCACACGACCACACACAAAGTATTCATGCACAGCTCAAGTCTAGGCCAGTTTAGGTGTGTTTTGGGTGGGCTCGGTTTTGGGTTTTTGGGTGTTGTCTTGACAAACCTAGTGTCCAGTAGGGTACCTTGACATGTTGGGCACCTTTTGGCTCGATATGGTTCGGGGTGAACTCGATAAAATTAAGAGATGGCTCGGGGTCGAATTTTAGATGTCAAAACGAGTCTTAAAATAAAGAATTTTTGGAAAACGACTCACGGGGGGGCGAGTCGTGATCCATAAGGGCTAAAATAATATAAAAAGACTAAATTTAGAATTTAGGAATTTTATATTGAAGTTTGGTATTTTTCGGGATTAAAACACCGTTAAAATAATTAAGAAAAGATAATTGAAAAAGTCTAAGTTTTATGCCAAATAAAATTACGAAAAAATTCATATAAGCTTAATTAATTATTTGGGACATTTTAGAGTCAAGAAATCAAGAAAAAGTCGAAAATGTAAAATGTCGAGTCCGGGGGTAAAACGGTCATTTTACACCTAGAAATTTGTAAAGGTCATGGCAGTGACCGAAATGCTGTTTGTATGAAAATGTGATCATTTTTATGTGTCTATGAATCTCTCATGATTTATTTATGATTTTTAAATGTCTAAGGGATTTTTATGATTTAAAGAAGACATTTAAAATACATGTCGCATGCTTAGTTTCAAAAATGGAAAATGTAAATGTTATTCATGATTTTTCTAAAAGTGATGTGAATGAAAAATGTTGGAGGATGTGATGGTGGCGACGTCGTGAGGGTTATGGTCCCAGTGGGAGCCCGACGATCGTGTTTCCATCATTGCGAATATGTGGTAACGGATATGTGGTAACGGTTTTGTGGTAACGGAAGAATGGGACTATCGTGAGGGGAGAAGGCCCCAGAGGGAGCCCATTTATGGGAAAAGGCCCCAGAGGGAGCCCCGACGATCGTATTTCTATTCGATCATGTTAGGCCAAGGCTCAGTTGACCGGTGAGAGTGTCGCTGATGTCCCCGCCGCCCAGTACTGTGGTTTTATGTAGATGGATCCATCGTCATGTCATGTCATGTTGAGGAAAGTCACAATTAACGATCTGAATTCAACAAAGGAAAAGGAAAAGGAAATGTTTATGATCATGAAAAAGGTTTTATGTCATGTCATGTTGAGGAAAAGGAAATTCATGTTTGTATGTCATGAAAATGTTCATGTTTAAAGTTTTATGCATCATGAAAATATTTATGAAAATGTTATGTTTATGCATCTTCATGAAAACGATATTTTAAGTACAAGTATTTTTCACCGTTATATGTTTGACTGTATTACGTATTACTCGTTATAAAGATTATGGTGTGTTGAGTCTTTAGACTCACTAGGTGTGATGGATGTAGGTGGTTCTGAGGGAGGACTTGACGGGTGATACTACTGGACTGAAGGTGCACACAACCTGAGGACCAGCGCTTCTACTATTCCGCATTATGACTTTTGACTCATGTTTTATGATTAAGGATTTTTAAGATTATTTATTTATGCTTTTGAGAGATTTTTGAGAGGTTTAGTATGGGCTTTACTTTTCAAATTATTGCTTTTTAGGTTTGGTAAACATGCAACGATTTTATTTTATGACTATTGCACTTGATTGTTAAAAATGCTAGTTGGTTGAGTTTTTATTTCAAATGGCAAAATATTTTATTAAACATATTTTCATGTGGTAAATGTGCATGGTCGAAACGGATGTTTTTTTTTAAAAAAAAAAATTCTAGTACTTTTAAAGCAATATAAAGGACAGGATGTTTCACCTAGGAAATCATGTAAGCGATGCTGCTAGGAGTTTAACATGATTGGTTGGGTACTATCTGATTTGAGTCCTGACGTTCTTATTATCAAGGAGTTGATAAGTAAGAATGAAGCATTTATGGTATGCTCATATAAAGACATATTTAGTCCGGAATCACATTGAGATGTGAACCCACGACTAGTTGTATCATTGAACTATTGAGGGTCACACAAGTACTAGCTTTCTAGATCCCGTTGAGAAGAAAAATAGTTCAATGTGTTGAACGGCTTATAAAGGAGTTTATAACCATAAGTAAAAAAAATTAGAAGTATGACTTATATATCGGGAATGTAACTTTTAATTTGTGGAAGTGTTCCTAAATTAAAAGTTGGTCAAATAAATAATGTATTTTTAAAATTGTGATTTTCATAAACATTATTATTGACTAAATTAAATTAATTCAAGTGTTGAATTAATTAAACACTAGTGGACCTAGTATAGTCCAAATAATTAAATTAATTCAAATGTTGAATTAATTAAATAACAATGGGTCTTGTAGAGCCCAAATGAAAATAATTATTTAACTAGTGGGCTTGAATAAATTTAAGTAAGATTTAATTGATCTCAAATGTATTTGAGATATTAAAATAATAGTCCATGAATTTTGTAAATGTTACAAACCCAAATAACATGCTAGGAAGATGAAAGGTTGGGAGTCAGTTTTTCAAAATTAAAGGCTAGCATGCCTTTGGAATACACAACCAAGAAAAGGCTTCTCCCTTTCCTTCTCTCCTCATGGCCGAATTTTGCTCTCCATTTTTCTTAAAAATTTGCTTCTTCATTTGATGATTTGATATGAAAATGCCTTACATTTTCTAGTGCAAATGTAAGGTGGTTCTAGCTCGCGGATGTTGAGCTTGATTTTTGAGCAATGAGTGCTCAAGGGAAGCTTGTAGACTTGTCTACCATTGAAAAACTAAGTTGTTTATCATCTTAGTTGGAGCCATCGTCAAAGGAATCCTCTAAGATTTCGTGTTTCACTTTTGTCACATCTCTCATGTTTATCTTGTCATTTTTTAATAAATATGATAAGATTAGATAAGTCATTACTCATCCAATGGTTTCTAGACTCTTCTAAAACTCTCTAAGTATTTTGACTTCGTAGAAAATCCATTAATCAATGTTTGACTAGAAAACTTCAAGGCTGCGTTTGGTTTGGAGGATAAAATAAACTAATGATTAGTACGTAAATGATAAAGAAAATGATTCTTGTAGGAATGTATTATATGGTGTTATGTTTGGTATGATTTTTAAGTGTGGGATAATTTTGAATTTTTTGATGAAAAGACAAAATTGCCCCTTCTTTTTTTTTTCTTCCACTCCGGCGGCGACGCCGGCGGTGGGTGGTCTGGCGGCGACGGCCGGCGACGCCGCCGGTGGGTGGTCTGGCGGCCGTCGACGTCGGCGGTGGGTGGCGGCGGCGACGGCCGGCGACGCCGGCGGTGGGTGGTCTTCCGGCGACGGTCGGCAGTGGTCTAGCGGCGGCGGGGCGGCGGCGGGCGGTGGCCGGTGGCGGCGGGAAGTGGTGGTGAGTTTCGATATAGGAGAAGGGTAAAATTGGAAAATAGGAAGGATTAAGATTTGGATAAATAATCCTAGGGGGTGAAGAAGTATTATTTTAACCCACCTAATATAACATAATCATTCATATGAGGTATTGACTTTGTTAAATAATCACGCGAACCAAACGACTGACTAGGTAGGATAAAATAATCAATCCCTCCTAATCACCCGAACCAAACACTACCCAAGTTTATTAATCAATCCATGTTTCTTGTTTTATCATAATCTGATCGACAATCAGACATTCTTGATGCAACGAAGAAACAAAACTCGTTATTATAATGCAAACTGAAACATTTTTTTTTACAGTCATCTTTCTTGGAACTATTTCATTAAATTAGATAATTACACTCTCTTCATAAAATTAGTAATCATGCTAACTTCTATAACTTTCAAATATGAAAAATACTTGTAAACTCTTTTAAGCCATCATAGGGTTCACAACTCATGGAATCCATTTTGTTACATATCAACGCGTTTACCAACTAGCACGCCCAATGGATGGACACAATTCTGGATTTCAATTACGCTGTTAACGTTCGTCAAATACATTATTAAATTAAAATATTTGGATTTCCAATTCATTGCCTCAATTTCGGCCAAATAAATGCCACTGATTTGGGGTCTTGGATTTCGAATCTAGTCCCAAACGCACCCTGATATTATTTAGTAGAACTCATATACTTCATACAAGCTAAGGCAATTCATTTCTCAAAACAAAAATCGCACAATCCATACAACTCATTTCCAGGGCTCATTAGTACTTCTGTGCTGATCATGCCATGAGGCAATTCTTGATACAAAACTTTGCAAATTCGTCTTCAAAAAATGTCCAAATGAAATATTCAAACCAGCATTAAATTAAACCTCTCACGTAAAGAGAAAAAGAAATCAATCCAAAACACAATCCTATGCCTTAACTACTCATTCTTCCTCAACAATGGCTCCCTTCTCACTAACATAGATACCATCGAGGAATTTCCTGATATCCTTGTTCTTCACATGACATTTCTGTCAAAATAAGAACAAACAGTCTCAGGATAAGGCTTGAGAAGCAGGCAAAATAAAGTACTTCATCCAAACAATATATAAGATGATATATTTAGTATATTCACGTGTATTAACCAAACAAGTTTAAAGCACATGCTACATAGAAAAAAAATTCTTCTAGTACCTGGTTTATCAAGGCTGCAGATCTAGAAACAAGTTCAATGTCATTCCCATCCAAAACTAATTCATCCTTAACTTTCTCAGATCGCACAATTGAAACTCCTCCAAGCATATCCACCTTCCTCACCTGGTGTAAACAATAAACGGAAAATGTAACTAATGGAACAAATTGGCATTGATTCAGCTATAAAAGGCCAATAATCACACAAATAAACTGTAGCAAGGTGCAAACCAAAAACAAATTGTATTGTAATAAGGAATTCGAGGAATAACCAATTACTTGCATGATATACAGCAATAGAACAAGTTCATTTCAAATTTCCACCTGTGAAAATAATGCATATAATAAATTCAGAACATGATCAAAGTATTTTAAACAGAGAATCAATTCAAATGCTTCATTCATTTCAATCAACCAATGCCAGAGTTTTATATACAATATAAGTTATACGAAGTTCATATATATCAAGCTTCCACTGCAGAAAAATAATTCCAAAAATGGCAGAAATCAAAATACATAAGAGTGAATCCAAATATATGAATAAAAGAACTTTACACAGCACATGGCGGCATCATGCACTATTATAAGAAATGTGGCAACATACCCAACTAACCAGAAAGATTAAAACACATCCTCAAATCTGCACATTTATACTCCCAACTCTACTTTGAAACCAAAACTGAACATTATGTAAATCTCAACAATTCTCACGCAAAACATAACCAATATAATCTGAAATTTAAAAACCACAAAATAACACCTTTAATCAAAACAGCAATTCAAGATGAACCTACATGTTTCTTAGTAAACCAAGACAGGATAAATTCTTATGACTTCTGAAATCAAACAGAATCAGAGAGCATTACACCCGAAATCAAACTAAGACAATCACATGTTGATCGAATCAAAACCCTATGAACAACTAAATGCAGCAACTCACCACATATCATCAATGTATAGCAAAACATTACCGAATTAAGTCAAAATTTCCACCAGAAGAAACGAAAGCGAACATCAAATCTAAAACCATGCACGAAAAACGACATTGCCTTCTTTTCGCCGAGGAAATTACGGATCTCAATGGACTTCCCGGTGTTTGTGATGGAGGCGTTGATGGGGAAATGAGCATAGACGAAACGCATCTTGTAGCGGTAGCCAACGGTAACACCCTTGATGAGATTGGAGACGTGGCTGAGGGCGGTGCGGATTGCGGCTGAGGTCTTCCGAGATCCAAACCAAGCGTCAATTTTCAGTTTCTTCTTTCCGGTGGCTTCATCGGTAATCAGCTGAAAATCGAGGTTCAAATGCTTAAAGTTGCGGGAGAGCTTCCCCCTGGGGCCTTCAACCTCGATCAACTTGGCTTTCACCTTGATCTTCACACCTTCTGGGATATCCATGGTGTCCGATGAGAGAATAGTCTTCATCTTCCGCTCGTATTTTCTTCCTTCCCTCGACTTACTATGTGAAGTGGGGAAATACGGACCTAAACCCTAGGGCAAATTTTATACTTGAAACCCTAGTTTTTTGTGGGCCTTACGTACATTGGGCCGTAAACTTTTTCTAATATGGGCCTTGTGTAAGCACGATAATACTTTTTTGGTGAAGATCAAGTGTTTTCCAACTTT
Source organism: Primulina eburnea (assembly GCF_022965805.1). Taxonomy (NCBI): domain Eukaryota; kingdom Viridiplantae; phylum Streptophyta; class Magnoliopsida; order Lamiales; family Gesneriaceae; genus Primulina; species Primulina eburnea. The sequence goes on along the minus strand of NC_133112.1, from coordinate 14,273,274 downwards.
TTTAATATATATTTTAAATTGAAAATTCTTATATTATCTAATTTTATATTTATATGGCACTACTGTTCAATTCAATCTTTTTGTTGAGGCACTCATCAATTATTATAACTTACAAATCTTTAGGTTTCTACTCAAATCATTAGGACCAATTATTTCGAAAGTCACTAATTTATAAATATTATAGGTTCTATTTTAGGAATAGTCAATTTGTTTATATTTTGTTTAATAAAGATACATTTTCTAACATATCATAATTTTTTTTGGACATTAATCAACATCTTTTTTAAAACTTCAACTTGAGAGTTACAATCATTCATAATGATAGTGCTAATAGAAATTGACATTACAACAGAAATACAAAAAAATCTTGTTGGAGAGCCGTTTTAACCAATGTATGAGCGGCTCTATTTTCTTGTATCCTAACTTGTTCGACTTTGAGTGAACTCTGATTCATGATGATAGCACGATAGGCTGTGATAGTGAGACCAAATTCAGTAAGATCTGGTGCGTCGGAGTGGATTGCATATTCTGATATCTTTGAGTCTGTTTCGACTATTACCTTGTCGTAGCCCACGTCTTTTATCCAGCTTAGAGCTTCATGGATTGCAAGTGCTTCTGCTTCCTTTACAAGTGCTGCTCCATGGTGGAGACTGGTTCTGCAAATTATGAAAGATCCATTTGAGTCCCTGATTACCATACCAACCGCAAATGGTCTTTTATTTGTACCAAAACACGCATCCACATTACATTTAAGAAGTCTTCCATGGGTTTCCTCCAGACCACATCTGTGCGCAAGTTCGGCTGATGGTTTGGCTGTTTTTCTAACGTTCTTACAGTAAGCCATTCATTAAGTGTGTCAATGGCGAATGTAATCGTCTGAATTGCGGGAAGTGAAATGTTGTTCCAGACTCTTTAATTACCTGAGTGCCAGATGCCCCAAAGATTCGACAAAAATCCGCCTCCTCTCGACATCCAAACATTCCAGGATCTTCAAGAACCAATCATCAAAATCCTCGATCTCAGGGGGAATTGAATTGACTTCGATCTTCACGAGAGATAGCTCCTAGCAAGCTTGAGCAAATTGGCATGTATAGAATAGATGCCAAGTTTGTTCTAGCATGGAGTTACAGTTTACGCATGTGGCCGGGACCAGAAGACGCATGTTCTAAAGATTTATTCTTGTAGGGAGCCCATTCTGCACCATACGCCACGCGAAAGTTTTAACCTTGGGAGGCATATTTAATTCCCATAATTTATTGCATGCACCAGTTGTATTGTTTCCTCTTCATGTGTAAATGATTTTCATGGCTAGATGATACCTCGATCTCATTGTATAATTACCATCTTTGCTGTAGCTCCAGATGCGAACATCTGGAACATTGGTCATAAGGGGAATATTTGTGATTTCTGAGGTGTCTCGTGCACAAAAAATTTATTCAATGAGCTCTGTATCCCATTCATGTGTAAATGATACCATTAAATCAACAACCTTCAAATATTCTAGTCCTAAGGTGATTTGGGATTCTACTCGAAGCATTTCCAAATTACGTAGCCAAGGCTCTGACCATACCAAAATGTTGCTACCATCTCCAATTATCCATCAATAAACTTCACGAATTAAGGCTTGCGAGTGCCAAATACTCTTCCATACAAAGCTAGGATTAGATCTAAAGCTGCTTTCAAGAAATCCTTGTCTGGATAATATTTTTCTTTGAGAACTTGAGATACAAGAGTATGGGGGTTGGACAGTATATTTCACCCTTGCTTGGCCAACATCATAAGACTAAAACCATGGAGATTACGGAAACCTAAACCACCGTTCTTTTCTTTACACGTAGTTGGTCCCAATTTGTCCAGCAGATACCACGAGAGTTTCCTCTCATTCCACACCAATAAGATTTCACCATTCTTTGGAGTTCATCGGCAAAGGAAACCGAGAGGAGGAAGATTTGCATACATTAAGCTGGGATGGCCTGTGCAACTGATTTGATCAATACTTCTCTCCCAACCTTTGAGATAGATCGACCATTCCAACTCTAGATTTGCTTCCATAATCAGACTTCGAGATATGCGAAGATAGCCTTCTTTTTACTACCTATGAGCGATGGTAGGTGAAACGACCTCGATTTTTTCTTCATAAATTCTAAATTACTAAATAAAATAACTTAACATAATCAACAATCATAATAATTTAACAATTTAAATCTCAAGGGCATAAAATAAAATCCTAAATCATCAACTAACCAAAATTTCTAAATTGACCTTCACAAATATCAACTAACAATGACATAAAGCATAAAAATATCTCTAATAAAAATCCTTAACATAAATCTTTAAATCATTTATCTATCTAGCTATCGCGGAAACATAAAGGCACTCGGGTGTGTACTGCTGGACTCGATCCACTCAATCGTCACTGCCTCCCATAAATCATCAAATCATACATCATACAAACCTAGTGAGTCTAAAGACTCAGCACATTCTAAACATGGATAGCAAATAATACATATAAAATCACATGCATTAAAAATAACATTTTTATTTAATATAGCTTTTAAACATAAATAAACCATTAAAATCATTTAAGGATAATTATATCATAAATTTTAAAATCATTTTAAAATAACTTTAAGCATAAATAAATCTTTTAAAAATCATTTAAAAATAAGCTTTGAGTATAAATAAATTATTTTAAAAATAGCTTTAATCATCATCATTGATCATATATCATAAAATCATTTTAATCATAAGCTTTCAATCATATATCATTTTGGGTGAAGTTTGATCCTTGAAAGTGACTAGCTTTTATCCTTTGGTCGACTGCAGTTGTAGAACCCGTAAATCAGACTACGTATAAGCCATACATAATTTCTAGTATTTAAACTAAAATGATTTTATTGCATGAGTATTTAAATTATTTTCTTTAAATTTATTTATTTCATGCAGTAGTTTAGTTGCTACCTTTTCAGTTAAATAACTGAGGCTGGACTGGAGTTGGAGTAAAGAGATAAATTTTAATATTAAGAAAACATTCCAAAAATGTAAGAACCCGAAAATAATCAAAAGAATTATTCTAAAATTTTAATATAGTTGTGTATATTTATTTATTATATAATACATATAGTAACCCAACAAATAAGGAAGAGACAAAATGTACATATATATATATATATATATATATATATATATATATATATATATATATATATATATATATATATATATATATACACACGTATATATTAACCCTACAAATGAGGAAGAGACAAAGTATATATATATAATAATAGATTGGGGAGATGAATAAATTTTTACTAGATTTAGTAAATATTTTACCCATATCAATTCATGATTGCATTCTACAGCAAGTGGCCATCGGATGAGTATAAAAGGGAGGGATAGGAAAGAAAAAGAATGAAAACAAAACCATCTTAAGTAAATAATAAAATTTAAATTTAATAAATCAACTTTCCTATCCATCTCTTCAAGCGTCTTTTGTAAGGTAAATACTTCATGTTCTTTGTTGTTATGCTTCCTTGGTTGATCATATTCTATTTGTTATAAATGAGTTAACTAATAATACTGTGAATTGTTGTTTGGAATTCTTGAAAATGTTTCCTATAATATATACTATATTAGTGGACTACGGTCAAATATATATAAACCTTGATTGAGCATCTAGAAAAATAATATGAATAAAATTATTGGCTACTCTTGAATGCTATAAATTTATGAACCCAACCTTAAAATATTTTTGTAGAATATGACGTAGGTACAAGGAGTTTACGAGAATGAACTTAAAATTTTTAAATACAAATTTTAGTACCTTGTACATGAATAGACAATAAAATTTAAGAACCTATTTTGGACTCAATTTTCATGAACGTCAACACCCCTACTTAATAGTTCATTGTTTAAAGAAAGTTACAATTTAAAATCATTTAAGTTTTAAATGGTAAATTTCTGGACAAAATTAAGGAGTTGTTTTGTATAAATTAACATTTTAATATATACGTTTTGAATATGTATGTTAAATTAATTATGGTTATTAGAGCTCTTGAGTTAACTTTTCCAGACCTTAAATTTGTAAGGATTTTATGATGAAATATTACAATTTAATAATTTGCATAAGATGTTTCATACTTTTAGAGGACCCTAAAAACGAATGAATGATCAAATAAAGCTTCTACATAATCTATGTTATTTGCTGAAAATATTAAATTAAAATAAGGATGAAGAAAGTGAGATAATATAGAACTTCAAATTTCATAGTAGAAAAAAAATAAAAATACACATGGTTTACTGAATAAAAAAATAATTGATAAATGTTATGTTATTTCCCAGCTTGATCTCCTATATATTTCATCTTGTCGTCGTTCGTGAAAATAAAAGGTATGTTATTACCGGGTAACATACAACAGGTATTTGTAAAGTTTGATATTTGTTGAACGTGAATTACATGACATTAAATTGTTTACATGGATTATTTGTGACATTACATAACATCGATGCACTAAAACAAAAATATTTTACACACACTTATTTTCTATATATGTAGCACTGATGCATGACATGACATTGCATTGCATATTGTGCCTCGATTCCAGTTTTTACTTCCTTCGACATGGTGTTTGGATTCGAGGAGATTGTTTGGATGGTACGGAGCTGCGACTAGCCCGAGAGATGTTGTAGGCCGATAAGGCACAGTACGTCCGTAGTCCGTGGCGAGCTGACCAGCACACGGTAGTAGACTGGGGGAGGAGTGGTCGCTACGGTAGTGTAGCCGAGCCTTGCCTGTTGATTGAGCTGTTATCCGCTGCATTTACTGATTGTGCAGCTTCCGCTATACTGATTTTATAACGTCCCAGATTCGATGATTGTCCTCACTGTATCAAGACGGGTCTTTCCAACGTGCTTATATCATCACTCACACGCACCCTGGGAAAATTCCCAGGAGGTCAGCTGATAGGATCGGTTATTGACTAAGGAGTGTTTAGAAGGGGGGGTTGAATAAACACTTCTACGAATTTAAATGTTCTTCGAAAAAGGTAGTTCAGTTTTATTACAAACTGAACTAAGTATCCCGTCGGTCAATAACAATCAGTTAAACTGAATAAGCAGTTGCGGAAAGTAAACTGATTGAAAGATAGAGTATCTAACTGAAAATGAAAAACTGAAGTAAAGACAACACAATATGTTTCTGGATGTTCGGAGATTTGAATAACTCCTACGTCACCCCTTCTATCTCAAGGATAGGATATTCACTAAAAGACTTTGATCGAGTACAACACTTGTACAGACCCACTTCAGTTAGGACTTATCTACTGCCTAAACTGAAACTCTTAGTATAATACAATGATCTCTGTGAGTAACTGAACTTAGCACTTATTGAATTATCAATATTACAGAGTGCTAGTTTGCTCGACTTGTAGCCTTGATTGCTACGAATAAATCTAATAAGAGTGAGCATTTTGACAGAGTAATAGCAAGTTTGAGATTGATAGATCGTCGTCTTGTTCATCTGCTGTTCTTCAGTTATATTTATACTTCTTTTTCAACGGTAACTTTGATATGCATTTGAATTCTAGTATCCGTTGATTGCTTCTTCATCATTCCTTGGGCAATGTTCTCTTCATTGATTTTGATACGGCGTCTTAAATGCAATAGCCGAAACACATTGTTCTATGCTGTAGTGATCGAGGTGCGACACTCTTGTAATTCGTTTGTCTCCTTTGGTCTTTCCCGAGATATCTTCAGTTGAGAGACTTTAATATTTTCGGCTGAATGTTTTAACTGATCAGTTCTCAACTGATCAGTTTGTGTCAGCTGATTTCAGTTGATAAGTCAAGCTGCCGAATTTGCTTTCGCGTATTAGTTGATTTAATCGATTGATTTATGTTTTGTCAAACTCCAGAATTTAGTTTCCAACAATTTTCCCCTTTATGGTGTTTGACAAAACCAAGAGATTTAACTCAGCTCTTTGTTGATAATAGATTACGCAACTGAATCATAGAATAGCTGGGTTCCTTGTAGATAATATAAAGTCTGAGAAAATGATATCAGTTGATAATAATAGTCTGATTAATTCTTCAACTAATTCTTCAGCACAACTGAATCATAAAATAACTGGACAAATGATATCAGTTGCTTCAGCTGCTTTCCCCCTTTTTGTCAAATACCTCCATTTTGTCTGAGAGCCTTCTAACATCGATGGATAGAAGTTTTACATCTGATGAGATACTTGTGGCCATAGTAGTGAAGGAAGTCTGTAGTAATTCTATCTGCTTTGAAACGAAGGTTTCCAGTCGCCCAATTCTTTGACTGTTTACATCCTGATTTGTAGAGAAAGAGTTGACTAGTCCCTTCTTCAGATCCTTTACAGTTTGGATAAGAGAGTCCATATTGGCTTGAAGTTTATTCAGTTTCTCTAAGTTGGATGCATGTGAATGGTCCAGCTTTAGAGTGTGAGATAGTTGTTTGTTCTGAATTTTGAAGATGGTAGAGATCATTTGCTCCATATTATTCTGTAAGTACTGAACTTCTTCCAAGATAAGTTCAACATCTGAAGAAGATGAAGGAGGAGACTGATAAGATGTTCCTGGTTCTTTAGAGATGTGCTCAGAAATGACCAAAGTTTGATCTGTTGAGACTGATTCAATAACATTTTGAACTGAAATATCAGTTTCATTTATTTCTCCTTGAACTGGAATATCATCAGCAGTGATTTCATCTAGATCCTGAGGTGGTGAAGGAGGGTTCTGTTCAGCAGATGATAAAAGAACTGAAGTGGGTGCCTCTAAAGGATGATTGATTAAAGTGTCTGGCTCATTAGTGGGGTGAACCGGATCAGTAGATAGATCAGGTTGTACAGATTCTTTCAAAGCAATAGTGACCTCCGGATTGATTTGATCAGCAGAGTGATCAACTGTAGATATTTCCTGAACGACTGACTGAATGACTTCATCAATGTTTCCCAATTTCAGCTCAGCCTCAGAATACATCTTAGGAATATTAGTTGTAGGTGCTGTCTCGGATGAAGATGGAGCAATTGATGAAATACCTTCTGGTTGAGATGAAGAACCAGCAAGATCCGTGACTAGGTTTCCAACTGAATGGTCAGCTGGAGCTTCTTCAGCAATTTTTTGAGACATCTCTGGGATGATCAGCTCTTGACCCATTTCCCAGTCTTTAATTTCTGCTTGCAGTGTTATCAGATCTGTTTCCAATTGAGCATAGACTGCTTTGTCGTTGAATGCAGTTGGACTAAGGGGATTAAAGTTGTGCCTAAGTTCAGCAACTATTTGCTGCAAATTTTGTTCCCGAGATAAGTTAAAGAAATATTTCTTCCTTTGCAAAGCTTGCTGAATAGAGGAAGCCTTAACTGTTTTTAACACTAGTCGTTCTAGATCAATAAATCTTTTCAACTTGGATTTATTGCGCAGTTCCTTAGCAAAAACATTAACTCTGAAATTGACCTATTCCTCAAAAACTTGGTGCTTCTCTGCTGCAAATGTATTGACTTCTTGCCAGATGAGGTCAATGTGAGTCTGAATTGCATTTGAGGGTCTGGGTTCTTCTTGAAGTTTACTCTTGCCCTTAGAGTCACTCAAAATGTGTGGGATAGTTAATCCTGATGTAGTTGCGTCAATATTTTCTCTGAGTATTATTCCGGTGGGTTTGGCAAACGGCAAAGAAGAGTAAGGTGAGATACTAATCAGTGGAGCTTTGACCCCTGGAAGTTTTGATGATTTGCTGGATGCAGTGATGTTTGACAGAAATGAGGATAGTGGTAACTGATCCTCAGTTAAGGATGCAACTGAAACTTCCTTTGAGAAAACATCCTGGATTGGCTGTTGAGCTCCTGTATCCATTACCTGATTAGTGGATGTGGGTTTAACATGATCAACTGATTTGGTATTCAGTGTCCTTGGTTTCTTGACAATTTGAAGAGGTAGAGTCTTCTGACTATCAGGATCACTGAGAGTCAGTTTGCGTTTTGACTCTTTCTTCTTTGTTAATTTCTTGGCAACTTTGACTGATTTGGGAGCAGCCTGCTCCATCCCAATTTCCTTCTTGATCTTGATGAATTTCTCAGGAGAAAGATCTAATTTGGTTTTTGATGGTAGAATGTTTTTAGCATTGAACACCTTGAATCTTGATAATCTGTCAGAATCATCAGCAATTAACCCTTGGTTTTTCAGCAAATAACTGAGCTGGACAGCAAAACCTTTGGATTGCTTAGCAGAAGAGAACATGTTCTTCAAAATAGTGAATAGAAGATGCTTCCAGTTGATTCGTCGTCCAGTCATGATTACTGTGATGAGTTGAAACTTTTCCAGAGTCAGAGCAGCAAAGGACCCAGCCTTCGCCAAAAGCCCTTTGGCTACAATGTCTGCCAGCAGTTGCACCTCGTGCTTTAACTCCTTCTTGGGATCGGAAACTTTGATTTTCCGTCCATCTGCAGAGAGTAAAGTTTGCATCTCTTCGATTTCCGATGCTTTGATCTCAGAAATTTGTGCTAGCCCATCAGAAGGTAGTAAAAAAAATCTCCAAAATAATCTTCAGAGATGATCATTAGTTTGTTATTGATGGTAGCAGCAATGTTTTCATCAGAATTGATGAATCCTGTTGAATAGAAGTCGTGAAGCTCTTTGGGATAAATTTCCTGAGCGTAGAGACCCAAAAAGGGTTTTAAGCCTGCTGATTCCAGTTGCTGAAATACTTTCTTTACATCAGCGTCAGTAATGTACATAATTGAGTTGAAGTTGATAGCCATGGCGTTCAAAAGATGTGCTGGAATCTGTTTTGTCATTTGAAAGTGTTAGAAACTCTGATATCTCTCAAGATAAAAATTAAGAGAAATGAGAGTTCTTTAGAAAGATAAAATGCTCGTAAAGGAAAACTGAAATGAAGCGGGGAATATTATTAATGTTTGTGACTGTTTGAATTTTCGGACACGTGTCAGTCCAGTAAAATTTTTGAGTAAAAATATGTGTACCTGTACTGTAATCGTGTGTGTAAAATAATGAGCGGTTAAAAATGTATACACGTTATAAACTGAAATTCATCATGAATTAGCAGACAGTCATGTCATTTGATGTGGAATATAATAGGTTTAATTATTTAACTTTCATGAGAAGATTAGTTGAATAATCAACTGATCGATCAGTTAGGAAAAACTGATTCCTTTCAGTTGAGAATTCACTAACAACTGTCTTCTCAGTTAACTTCTTAAACCTTCATTCCCCCTAAATAGATGCATTAAATAAAATAATCCTGATTAAGAAAATCCCAAGGCTTGGTAGTGTAATCGTCTTTTAAAGGAGTGTCCTTTCATCTTCTTTGACCTGGCCTATAAATAAGAATAGAGAAGTTAGTCACAAGCATCAGCAGAAAATACTCAAAGATAAATGGCAGGAGCAAGTAGTTCAAACGTTGATCCTTTTTCGCTGGAAGCACAGAAAGCTGCTATAGAAGACAAAGTTTTCTATGCTAGTCTTCCCTACTAGGAAGAATTACAGGAGCTCGAGCTCCTGTACAACTCAGGAAAGGTTACTTCGTTCAGGCGGATGGCCCAACTGAGAGAGGTGCGAGAGCACTTAAAGATTTCTGCAGAGGTGGATGCCTTCAAGGAAGGCCATCTTTATGAGCTGATGTTGCGCAAAGAGTTGGAGATTCTTAACAGCATCGCTTCTTCACACAGTTTCTGCAAAACTTCGTCCTCAGCACTAGCTGCTTGGATGAATATGTGGATAGCTAGTGTGAAGGAAACTTATGATAATGTAATCCTTTCAAATATTTATGGATGAATAAAATATTTATTGCATCGTTTTGTTTTATTTCTTCACACAATTATCTGTTATATGATCTAATGAAATGCTAACAGTCATCAGTTTTGATAAGTAAACAAATGAACTGATGAAAAACTAATTTTCATCAGTTGATAATGAAACAACTAATAAAATTCAAACTGTTATCAGTTGACAATGATCAACTGATATCTTAAATGTCCTCGGTAAATGTGAGAGACGCTTTAATTGACTTGTGATTCTTCAACTTCTTCAACACCTTTTTCTTATAAATGAGATGATAGTGATAAAAATGTGATTCTACATCAGTTCAAAACTATTTCAACATGTCTGATTCTGATGCATGCAGTAGCACTCACGTTCATGTGACTGATCAGTCAGCCCCTCGCTTAACTGAAATTAAAAGAAAAATGGAAAGATATGTCTTTCAGAAGGTATTGACAACCTGGGAAAAGATTTATGAGTTGAAGATGGTGAGTGACAGTGGTGTCATTCCTACTCGTGCTCAGGAGGCAAGAGCACTGAAATACCTTGCTCGTTTTGAGGTTAGGCATGTTAATGATTTGGTTGAAGACAAATGTCTTTTAGAAGCAATGCTATGGAAGGAGTGGCATGTTGTTGATAAGATCTCAAAGTCAAGGGCATTTGTTGGAGTTCGAATTTATGAATTAAATGATTGGGTTAGGGCATGGCTAGATACAGTTGGATCTATTATTTCTTCTGTAAATTGGGAACGTTGGTATTCTTAGTGAAATATTATTCTCAATTTGTTGTGTTCTTATTTTCTGCACTTAATTCTGTTAGTGAAGTTATATTACTAATAATATCTTAAGATAAATCAATTAAACCAAGAATATTTTGGAAATAGGAAAATTTAGCCTCTGGTAATGGTTTTGTGAAGATGTCTGCTGCTTGTTGTTCCGTTGAGACGTATTCTAATCTGATGTTCTTCTTCAGTGCATGATCTCTGATGAAATGATGTCTGACATCTATATGCTTAGTCCTGGAGTGAAGAACTGGATTGTATGTAATAGCAATTGTACTCGTGTTGTCACAGAATATTGGTGATTCCTTTGCATCAACACCATAATCTTTCAGTTGTTGCTGAATCCAGAGTAGTTGGGCACAGCAGCTTCCAGCAGCAAGATATTCTGCTTCAGTTGTGGAAGTTGCTATGGATGTTTGCTTTTTACTAAACCAAGAGATCAGTCTGTCTCCAAGAAACTGACATGATCCACTTGTACTTTTCCGATCAAGCTTGCATCCTGCATAATCTGCATCTGAATAGCCAACTAAATTGAAAGATGAGTCTTTAGAGTACCATAATCCAACATTTTCCGTGCCTTTAAGATATTTCAAGATACGTTTGGCAGCAGAAAAATGTGATTGCTTAGGATTAGCTTGAAATCTTGCACATATACATACATCAAACATAATATCAGGACGACTAGCAGTTAGGTACAATAAAGAACCTATTAAACCTCTGTATAGTGTCGTCTCAACTGATATTCCCCCTTGATCAGTGTCTAATTTAACTGATGAGCTCATTGGAGTGCTTGCTGCTGAACAAAATTCCATGCCAAATTTCTTCAGCAATTCCTTGGTATATTTGGTTTGACTGATAAATGTTCCTGAATCCAGTTGCTTCACTTGTAAACCAAGAAAGAATGTCAGCTCACCCATCATGCTCATCTCGAACTTATCCTGCATCAACTTGAAAAATTTCTTGCATAATTTGGGGTTAGTTGACCCAAAAATAATGTCATCAACGTAAATTTGAACAAGTAAGATATGATCATTTTTTGAAAATTTAAACAAAGTCTTATCAACTGATCCAACAGAAAAATCATGATCAGTTAGGAATTTTGAAAGGGTTTCATACCAAGCTCTTGGAGCTTGTTTGAGACCATATAACGCTTTGTTCAAATAATAGACATGATCAGGGAAGTTATGATTGACAAAACCTGGAGGTTGTTCAACGTAGACTTCTTCCTGCAATTGGCCATTTAGGAATGCACTTTTCACATCCATTTGATAGACTTTAAAGTTCTTGAAGGATGCATAGGCAAGAAATATTCTGATTGCCTCCAGTCTTGCAACTGGTGCATATGTTTCATCATAATCAATTCCTTCTTCTTGTCTATATCCTTTTGCCACTAGCCTTGCTTTGTTGCGCACAACTGAACCATCTTCGTTCAGTTTGTTTCTGTACACCCATTTTGTACCTATAACAGTTTTAGAAACTGGTCTTGGAACTAAGTTCCAGACATTGTTATGAACAAACTGATTTAGCTCTTCTTGCATTGCATTAATCCAATTAGGATCAGCAAAAGCTTCGTCAGTTTTTGTTGGTTCTAATTGAGATACAAAAGCTGAATGAATAAATAAATTGAGCATCTGATTTCTTGTTCTTACTGGATCAGATGGGTTACCTATTACCAGTTCTGGAGGGTGTGATTTCTTCCATCTAAGTTCAGCATTTGTTGCTTCACCGTCAGAAAATTCTTCGTTAGGTAACTGAATGTTCTCAGTTTTAGTTGGAGCTGATTCAGTTGTTAACTGATTCACATTAGTTTGCTCCACTAACTGATTGTCAAGATTTGCTTCCAATTCAGCTGGTTGATCCAATATCTCAGGTTCAGGTGTATGAAAGATATTTTGATTATTACGACTTTCGTCTGAGTCATCATCTTCCAGACTGATATTTGTAAATTGATCAGCTAGCTCAACTTGATCAGTTGGCTTATCAATTAGTGCCGTTTCATCAAAATCAACATGTGCAGATTCTTCAACATTTAAGGTTTTCTTATTAAATACTCTGTAAGCTATGTTAACTGATGAATATCCAAGGAATATTCCTTCTGCAGATTTGACATCGAATGCTTTTAGATAATTTTTACCATTGTTATGAATAAAACATCTACAGCCAAATATTTTGAAGTAAGTGATTATGATTTTTCTTCCATGCCAGATCTCATATGGTGTTTTCATCTGATTTTTATTAATCATTGATCTGTTCTGAGTGTAGCATGCAGTGTTTACTGCTTCTGCCCAAAAAATCTTTGAGAAATACCAGAATCAGCAAGCATTGTTCTAGCAGCTTCTTTAAGAGTCCGATTCCTTCTCTCAGCTACACCGTTTTGCTGAGGTGTTCTTGCTGCTGAGAGCTCATGCTTGATTCCAGTATTTTCTAAAAAGCTTGAAAGTGTTTTATTGATGAATTCAGTTCCTCGATCAGATCTGATTCGATCAATCCCAACTGATTTTTAATTTAAAAGTCTTTTGAAGAGTTTAATCAGTTGTGCAGCCGTATGGTCTTTGGATTTGAGAAATATAACCCAAGTAAATCTCGAAAAGTCATCTACGACCACCAAGGTGTATTTCATTCCCCCTAAGCTCATGACTGGTATTGGACCAAAGAGATCCATGTGCAATAATTCTAAGCATCGGGATGAAGATTTACAGCCTTTGTTTTTGAAAGAGGATCGTACTTGTTTTCCATACTGACATGCTGAGCAAAGTTTTTCTTTTGAAAAATTTATTTTGGGCAAACGAGTTACAAGTTCATGCTTACTCAGATATGCAAGGGATTTAAAATTTAAATGATTTAACCTTTTATGCCACAACCAGTTTTGAGATGATTTAGAGGCAATAAAGCATACTGGTGTATAAGGTTGATCATTCCAGCTGACTTTGTAAGTGTTTCCACACCTTTTGCCAGTTAGAATAATCTCTTCAGTTGAGTTTTTGACTGAACAGGAGTGTTTGTCAAACTGAACTGAGAATCCATTATCGCATAACTGACTAATGCTTATCAGATTAAACTTAAGATTCTCGACTAATAAAACATCATTAATGGTGAAGTTACCATGGATAAGCTTACCCTTACCCACAGTTTTACCTTTGGAGTTATCCCCAAAACTGATGTTTGGACCAGTGTATTTGACCAGTTGAGATAATAAATTTGAATCACCTGTCATATGTCGTGAACATCCACTATCCAAATACCATATTGATCCAATGCTTGTACCTACTATCTGCAATCAAACACAAAATAAGATTTTGGTACCCTTTTCTATTTGGGTCCAAAGTTGATTAGTCCTTTAGGAATCCAGACTTGAATCAGTCTAACTGACCGTCCTGTTGCTGTATTCCATATGGTCCTTCCTTGTCTGTGTGTGCTTGGTGTATGGTGTGTGGATGATACAACATGTGTTTTGTCCTTTTTCAACTGATTGTTCAACCAATATCTTTTCTGAACTGGCTTACTGTTGTAGTAGTTTGAGTAGCCATTTGAATATTTTCTGCTGAGAGTTTTTAGTTGCTGACTCCATGAGTCAGTCTCACCCTTTGGGTTATACCCAATGCCACATCTCTTGCCTTTATTCATATTCTGAGATGGCTGTTCAATCAGTTTACTCGGCTCTGCTTGTTCTTGTACCATAACTGATTTTACAAAGTGAATATATTTCCCTTTGTTCATATTCAGTTTTGGTTGAGTATCTTGGGAAGACGAATCATCTTTACTACAGAATCCTAAACCAGTTTTATCATCAACTGATTTCTGAGAATTCTGTATATTAGTTAAAGTTTTAGATGATTTGTTCCAAGCCTGAATAAGCTCATTGTGCTTTGAATTTTCAAGCAACAATTTTTGAATCATTAATTGATCCCTGCTTCTTTCATTACTGAGTTCAGCAATCTCCCTTCTCAGACTCAACATATCAACTGATTCATCAGTTTTTGTTTTATTGTCTTTGGGATCATCTTGCTTTGCTCTGGTTTTTTCAAACAATAAAGCAAGCTTTTGATACTCACTGACCATGTCATGAAGAGTTGAGATGTGTTCTTCTCTTGTAAAATCAGTTGAACTAAAATCAAATACCTGCTGATGGCTTGATTGATCTTCTATGTTATCAGCCATTAGACATTTTACTTCTTCCTCATCCTCACTAGAACTGCAAGAACTTTCTGGTTCTGACTCTTCGCTGTCAGTTTCTACCCATTTGGCTTTGCTATCTTCAGCTAGGAGTACTTCATGTTTCTTTCTGTAAGGCTTCTTGTCGTCCTTAGATCTCCTCTTATGCTCATACACTTTCTTCTTTCTTTCAGTTGAGTCTTGATTGTCCTTTTTAGGCTTGGGACAGTTAGCAATAAAGTGACCCGATTTGCCACAGTTCTTCTCTGGAGTTGTTTCTTTGATAATTCTTCTGAAAATTTCCTTGATTTTTCCTCATGAATCTTCCAAATTTCTTAATGAATAGTGACATAGCATCATTGCTCAGTTGATCAGCAGCTTTCTCAATTGAACCAGTTGGTTCACTTCTAACAGCAGTCAAGGCAGTAGTTGCTGCTGGGGTAGATGGTTCTCCTTC
This sequence comes from Primulina eburnea, assembly GCF_022965805.1. NCBI lineage: Eukaryota > Viridiplantae > Streptophyta > Magnoliopsida > Lamiales > Gesneriaceae > Primulina > Primulina eburnea. The sequence goes on along the minus strand of NC_133112.1, from coordinate 14,258,090 downwards.
TTGAGTTTGAAGTTCAAACTCATATGCTTTCAGGTCAACAAATAAATCATGAAGTTCAACTTTGTTCAGATCTTTGGATTCCCTCATTGCCATAGTTTTGACATCCCATTCTTTGGGAAGTCCTCTGATTACTTTCAACGCTACTTCTTTATTTGTATACACTTTTCCAAGTGCATTCATTTCGTTGATGATACAGGTAGTTCTTTCATCATATTCGTACATTATTTCTCCCATCTTCATTCTGATGTTGTCGAACTTCTGCACAGCAACTGAAAGTTTGTTTTCTTTGGTTTGTTCATTGCCTTCGCAAAGTTGAATTAACTTCTCCCAAATTTCTTTGGCGGTTTTGCACATTTTGATTTTACTGAAAGTTACTTTATCCAGTGTCTTATACAATATGTCTTTTGCAACATTGTCTAGATTTGCCTTTCTCTTGTCTTCAGTAGTCCACTCATCTCTGGGCTTTTCAATTCGGTGAGGTGCCCCTTCAATAATAGCAACAGCTGTGTTTGCTTTCAAAATCTTCATGGGTCCGTCGGTTATAACGTACCACATGTCATCGTCTTGTGCAGCTAGATGAGCCTGCATTCTGATTTTCCAATCATCGAAATCTTCTCTGGAGAACATAGGAATCTTATTGAATGAGGACATAGTGATCAGATTGAGTATAGATTGTCTTTGATAGGATATGCCCTGCTCTGATACCACTTGATAGGATCGGTTATTGACTAAGGAGTGTTTAGAAGGGGGGGTTGAATAAACACTTCTACGAATTTAAATGTTCTTCAAAAAAGGTAGTTCAGTTTTATTACAAACTGAACTAAGTATCCCGTCGGTCAATAAAAATCAGTTAAACTGAATAAGCAGTTGCGGAAAGTAAACTGATTGAAAGATAGAGTATCTAACTGAAAATGAAAAACTGAAGTAAAGACAACACAATATGTTTCTGGATGTTCGGAGATTTGAATAACTCCTACGTCACCCCTTCTATCTCAAGGATAGGATATTCACTAAAAGACTTTGATCGAGTACAACACTTGTACAGACCCACTTCAGTTAGGACTTATCTACTGCCTAAACTGAAACTCTTAGTATAATACAATGATCTCTGTGAGTAACTGAACTTAGCACTTATTGAATTATCAATATTACAGAGTGCTAGTTTGCTCGACTTGTAGCCTTGATTGCTACGAATAAATCTAATAAGAGTGAGCTGAGATTTTGACAGAGTAATAGCAAGTTTGAGATTGATAGATCGTCGTCTTGTTCATCTGCTGTTATTCAGTTATATTTATACTTCTTTTTCAACGGTAACTTTGATATTCATTTGAATTCTAGTATCCGTTGATTGCTTCTTCATCATTCCTTGGGCAATGTTCTCTTCATTGATTTTGATACGGCGTCTTAAATGCAATAGCCGAAACACATTGTTCTATGCTGTAGTGATCGAGGTGCGACACTCTTGTAATTCGTTTGTCTCCTTTGGTCTTTCCCGAGATATCTTCAGTTGAGAGACTTTAATATTTTCGGCTGAATGTTTTAACTGATCAGTTCTCAACTGATCAGTTTGTGTCAGCTGATTTCAGTTGATAAGTCCAGCTGCCGAATTTTCTTTTGCGTATTAGTTGATTTAATCGATTGATTTATGTTTTATCAAACTCCAGAATTTAGTTTCCTACATCACCCATCCCAAAATTGCCCCAAGTCAAGCACGCTTAACTTTGGAGTTCTTATGTGATGAGCTACCGAAAAGAAGATGCACCTTCGTGATATGAGTAGTACCAATCAAATCTTTTAAGCCCTCTTTAACTGTACAGTTCACTACATTGAACAGTCTCGGAATCCCTCTCATTCCCGTGTAGGTCGGTTCGTTCATGTTCCCTCCACCTAGAAGCCTGCCAGGAGCCGCTAATTGTCCGTGCAACTGATGGCACCGGCGATCACCCCCCGCCCTCTTCGGCACCGGGTCTCACATGCCCACCAGCTTCCGCTTGGTTCGTCCCTGAACCACACCGTACTAAGAGAGGTCGGCTCTGATACCACTTTAGAACCCATAAGCATGAGGTTACGAAAATTCTGAAAAAAATCCTTCATGTTCTTCATGCATGTAATAATTCAAACATTAATATGATATGATGGATGAGAAAAGGAGATGTATGGCGTGCCTTTGAGTTGTTTACGCGCGAATAATCGTTGACGACGAAGAACGGATCGAAACCAAGGCTTAAACTCTCTTGAACCCACCAAAATACCTTTGAAACTGTCTGAAATTTGTGTCTGTACTGTGCTGCGAGGGGGTGGGGTGTTTCTGAATTTTTAAATTGGAGTTGCCGTGAGTTTTATAAGAGTGCATGGGTTAGGTTTAGGTGTTTTATAATAATAAAATTAGCTAATCAACTTACTAACTAGGCTTAGGCCCATTAAGCCAATAAATTAAGCCCATTAGTCTAATTAGGATTTAAATAAAATAATACCAAAGTTTTTCTTTAATTAAATGTGTGAATTTATTAACCGGGTTGCCAAAAAGTTTGTATTTTAGTTGAAAAACCAACACCGATAAAATTTACGTCCCGGCGTATAAAATCACTTCCAAACCCCATATTTTCAAAAATAAGAAAAAACATCACCCATATTTTTAAATAATTAAAAATAATCATTTAATAAAAACATTTTCTATTTTGCAGCCATCGGTCTCCGTTCTTCGATCGCAACTCGAATAACCTTTAAAAAATACATTTTTATGCAACAATGTAGAAAAATATATTTTAAACATACAAATATACACAACATAATTAATTAATACAATTAAAACAATTATTTAAAATACAAAGGAATTTAATAATTGTATGCACGTGGTTTGCGTGGACCTTAAAATTCTCGGGGCGTTACAATATTCCCCCCTTAAATTGAATTTCGTCCTCGAAATTCGTTTATCCTTAATAACCCAAAGTTTAGACTTAGTTCTTGTATCTCAAAATCCACGCTTCCGCTACGCTACTCTGATATAACTTAAGTTCTAAAATGTCCTTACGTCTTCTTGGTCCCAATTAAAATTTCTTTCTAAATCCTTATTTTGCAATCGCAACTTTAAAAAAAACCCAAATGACTTAGTGCTAATACTATTATAACCTCGAATTTCAATTTTTCTTACGATTCCCAATATCAAAAGATGGATAACCAAACTTATCGTATATTATTTTTCTTATTTTATACCCAAAATTTTCACCGACTTATCAAATTTCAATCTTAAAATCCCAAACGCATCCGCTAACGCTTAAATTTCGAGCCTAGTATCGATTCATTCTTAAAAATCCTTGATTAAAATTTCTTATAATACTAAAACCGAGATATCCCAAGGTTCTACATAATCTTAAAAGTCTAAATCCTCAAGATTCTTATCATTTAAACCATTTAATTATCGCTTATTGCTAAAATAGTTCCCAAATTCCTTAATAACTTCAAATAAATTCTTAATTTCCTCAAAATTTTATCTTAATTGGCCTTTAATTTCTAAAATCTTACGATTAACCCATAAGTTCTTGGCATTCTTAATTTCCTTCTACAGTTTCCCACAACATAATTTCGATAATTTTAAACTTAATTTCCCAAAAATCAATTCCTATAACCAATCTTACATTTCATCAACTTAAAATCCCAATTTATCTATTTTCTTATTCCCAAAGTCGTTGTAATCCTCGAATAATTCCTCACATCTAATTCCCAAAAATTAATTCGACTAGTAACCATGAATCATAAAAATTTTCTTAGAGCATCTATGTGATACCCTTGTCCCACATCGAAAAAAAATCAAGATTTAAAATGAGTTTATAAAGGGCTTACAATGGACTTCTATAGCAACTTGGGTTAATCATTTTCGTAAAGCGATGACGAATACGAAGTAATTGCTATAGGAGCCCATTGTGCAGTCACGCAGGCGTGGGCCCAGGCTCGGGACGTGACAGAATGGTATCAGAGCCGGTCACCGGCATGGAACACCGGGAAATAAGTGCTATGCGGGGGCAAAGTGCTACGTGCATGGGAGCCACCTCTTGAACCTGCGGGTCAAAGTGCTACATGACGGGAGCCACCTCTTGAACCTGTAGGAGCCACCTCTAGATTCTCGGTGCTGGTGGATTGAGTGGTCATGGCTGCAACGAGGACGTCGCGTTCTGAAGGAGGGGTGATTGTGATACCTTTGTCCCACATCGAAAAAATCAAAGATTTAAAATGAGTTTATAATGGCTTACGATAGACTTCTATAGCAACTTGGGTTAATCATTTTCGTAAAGCGAGGACAGATACGAAGTAGTTGCTATAGGGCCCCATTGTGCAGTCACGCAACCGCGGGCCCGGGCTCGGGGGCGTGACAGATTTCCCGTGCATGTGTATATACCCTGATCATGCATCGCATACATGTATCATTCGTTACAATTCATGTTGTTTTTATTTCGGTATTTTCATACTGGGATATTGCTTACCCCTCGGGGAGATTATCTTCTGTGTGTGGTTGATAATCAGGGCAACATGGCATCCATCGTACATCTGAGTGAGGAGCCGTATGAGGAAAGCACTTATACTATCATGTTCATAGATGGAGCATTAGCCCTAGTAGAGGAGATCTTTTACGATTGCCCTGGGTTGATTTTAGTGATGGGGAGAGACCCCATTTTATGGTACTTCTCAGTAAGGGTGACTTGGTCAGTATACGTGCCGATTCAAATGCTGTGAGGGAGGAGCTAAAATAAAGATGCACAAATATATATATATATATATATATATATATATATATATAATTAGGCTCGGTATATTTTGTTGTGTAATATTTATTCGAGCACTAATATGTAAAATGGTATGACGTTGAACTAATCAGGGATGATATGCGTTTTGGTTAAAGACAAATATTAACAATATAAATATTTATATGAATTTAGTAAACATGTTAATTTCAGTGTCTCAGTTAATAATTATACGTATTATATTTTTATACTATATAATACTGAATATCTTTTGAAACGAACTGTCTGGGCCCGCGTTGACATTAAATTTTAAAATTTCATTCTCCGCTGCAGAGTTAAAACGGTAATTAAATAAAATAATGTATGATAATTACTGTTGAGAATCGAGGGACTCACACTTAGTGGTATCAGAGCAATAAACTGGGAAATTGCTCAAAGTATCGGAGCATAACTGGATATGCTTCCATAGGATTATGGTCACATGAGAGTTACGTGAAACTTAATTAATTGCCTATGCGCTCCTATATTTTTATGTGGGTGGATTTATATAGTAACATTGATACTATTTCTTTGTGTATATATTTGTTTATTTGGCCTTTATTGATGGCTACAAGGGGACGAGGAAGTGGACGCGGTCGTGGTCGTCCTAGGATACATATAGAAACTCCTATGACAGAAGAAAATCCAGTGGAGCAGGTTGTTGATTAATTTGTACAAATCACGATGGATGAGATTGTTTCAAGATTCCAAAAACTGAGTCCCACAAGATTCTTTGGTACTGAGGATGCTGAAAAATCCGAATCATGGCTTAAAGATATTGAGTACATGTTCAATTTAATGGAGTATACTTATAATCAAAAGTATAAGCTTGCATTATACCAACTGAAGGATCGTGCGAGAGATTGGTGGGAAGCCACCAAGATGGGACTTGATGAACAAGGAATCGAGGTAAGTTGGACTGTCTTCAAAACTCAATTCACTGAACAATTTTCTCCACCATCTTACTATACCGAAAAAGAGAACGAGTTCAACAGCCTGCGACAAAGGAATATGTCTGTAGCTGAATATGCATCTACTTTTACTGCAATGCTAAAATACGCACCACATGTAGCAGCTAACCCAAAGGCAAAATATAATCGTTTTGTGAATGGACTAAAAAACAACATTTATACTTATGTGGTGTCTGGACTACCTACTGGATTTGCGGAGGCAGTCGAAAGAGCAAAAAATGCAGAAGCTGGACTTAAGAGGGGAATCGCTTTGTTTGTTCCTACAGGTAACAGATTAACCACCCAACAAAATTTGAAAGCTAAAGGAAAGATGTTTAAGAAATCTGGATCAGTTTCTTCTAGTTCTAGTGGTTATCATCAATAGAGTGAATCTCAAATAATTACTTATTCTGGTCCCTATTTTAACCTTTGTGGAGGTAGGCATGTTAGTGAACAATGTATTGGTGTTTATGGCTCTTGTCGGGAATGTGGTGAGGAAGGTCATTATGCAAGAGTTTGCCCATCCAAGAAGAATGTTCCACAACCTGTCCGAGGAGGATTTCGTGGAGGATCTAGTACTGGTAGAGGTACTGTACCTGCTAAATCTTTTCAGCAGTCATATTGACCACCACAGCAAGCCTCGGGAAGTCGTAATTTTTTAAACCAACCCCAGGCTCGTGTTTTTGCACTCACAGAAGATCAAGCTCAGGAAGCACCAGGACGTGTCATAGCAGGTAATTGTTCTGTATCTGGTTATCCTGCACGAGTATTATTTGACACTGGTGCATCCCATTCATTCATTTCTGAATCATTCATTACATCGCATTCTTTGACTTCTATTGTACTACCTACATCAATTTCTTTTGCTACTCCGATGGGTAAGATCATCATGTCTACTCGAATGATACTGGATTGTGTGTTGAATTGTGAAGATAATGAACTGCATTTGAACCTTATTGTTCTACCGATGCAAGATTTTGATTGTATCGTGGGAATGGATACACTGAAAATATACCGTGCCACCATTGATTGTTTCCATGGGATAGTCCGTTTTCGTCCTAACTCTGGGACAAAATGGAATTTCTATGGTAAGGGATCACGTGCCAAAATTCCACTGATATCATCCTTGGAAATGTCGCGTTTATTATTCCAAGGGAATGAAGGATACCTTGTGTATGCTATCGACACCGAAAAATCAGAATCAACATTGTCTGAAATCCCAGTGGTGAATGAATTTCGAGATATTTTTACCGATGAAATACCTAGATTTCCTCCACCCAGAGAAATAGAATTCTCGATAGAATTAATTTTTGGAACAATTCCTATTTCTAAAGCACCATACCGAATGGCCTCATTAGAATTAAAAGAATTGAAGGAACAAATGCAAGAATTACTAGATAAAGGCTACATTAGGCCCAGTATATCACCATGGGGAGCCCCAGTGTTGTTTGTGCGCAAGAAAGATGGTTCGATGCGGTTGTGCATTGATTATAGACAACTGAATCAAGCTACTATAAAGAACAAGTACCCATTGCCTCGAATTGATGACTTATTTGATCAACTTCAGGGTACTGCTATTTATTCAAAGATCGATTTGCGTTCCGGTTATCATCAATTACGAGTTCGAGCCGAAGATATACCAAAGACAGCATTCCGAACAAGATGCGTTCATTTTGAATTTCTAGTAATGCCGTTTGGTGTTACAAATGCTCCAGCAGTATTCATGGATTTAATGAATCGCATATTCAAGGAAGTTCTTGACCAATTTGTTATCGTTTTTATTGATGATATTTTGGTATATTCAAAATCTAAAGAGGAACACGCTGAACACTTGAGGATTGTCCTACAAATACTTCGCAAGGAACAACTTTATGCTAAATTGTCAAAATGTGAGTTTTGGCTAGATCGTGTTGTGTTCTTAGGTCATGTCATATCACCCTTTGGCATCTCAGTTGATCCAAGCAAAGTAGAAGCTATAATTAATTGGTCTAGACCAACAAACGTTCCTGAAATTCGAAGTTTCATGGGCTTAGCTGGTTATTACCGTCGATTCATCGAAGGATTTTCAAAAATCGCTAAACCAATTACCCGCCTAACACAGAAAAATGTGAAATTCATTTGGTCTGATGAATGTGAATCAAGTTTTCTCGAGTTGAAAAAGAGATTGACCACTGCACCAGTTCTTACTCTTCCATCTGGTTCGGGTGGTTTCACTATTTGCACGGATGCATCATTAAAGGGCTTAGGTTGTGTTTTGATGCAACACGGAAAAGTGATTGCCTACGCTTCTCGGCAGCTAAAACCCCACGAGAGCAAGTATCCAGTTCATGATCTAGAATTAGCCGCCATTGTGTTTGCCTTAAAAATTTGGCATCACTATTTATATGGAGGAAAGTTTGTGATCCTATCCGACCATAAAAGCATGAAGTATTTATTCTCTCAGTCGGACCTGAATATGAGACAACACAGATGGATGGACCTTCTTAAAGATTATGATTGTGAGATTCAGTATCAGCCTGGAAAAGTGAACGTCACAGCTGATGCACTCAGTCGAAAAGTTCAAGATGTCATTATGACTTCAGTCCGAATTTCACAACTGCATGAAGATATTTATACATCGGGATGGAATATCACTATTAATGATGAGCACGTCAATGTTGCTGCGGTACAGATTGAGCCCGAATTAATTTCGCGGATTAAGGAGGCACAAAAGACTGATACACAAATTATGAAATCGAGAAAATTGGTCCTCAATGGACACAAATCAAGATTTGAAATAGTTGTCGATGATTCCCTACGATTAAATGGTCGTCTAGTTGTTCCAGAAAAATCAGATTTGCGACTAGAACTTTTAAAGGAGGCCCATTGCAGCCGTTACAGTATCAATCCAGGAGGAAAGAAAATGTATGCATGTTTGAAACTCCAGTTTTGGTGGAAAAGAATGAATAAAGACATATCTGAATTCGTGTCTAGATGTCTCACATGTCAACAAGTCAAAGCTGAGAGGAAGAAACCCGGAGGACTCCTTCGAAGTCTCGAAATTCCGAAATGGAATTGGGAGCATATTGCAATGGATTTTGTTACTCATTTACCTCGTTCTTCAAGAGGATGTGATTCTATATGGGTTATAGTGGATCGCCTATCAAAATCTGCACATTTTATTCCGTACGAAAGGACATACACTTATAGCAAAATGGCTCGTCTCTATATTGACAATATAATGAGACTTCATGGAATTCCTGTCACCATTGTTTCTGATAGAGACCCCAGATTTACTTCGAAATTTTGGGGAAGTTTTCAAGAAGCATTAGGTTCAAGATTGGCTATGAGTACTGCATATCACCCACAAACTGACGGCCAGTCTGAACGAACTATTCAAACTCTGGAAGATATGCTTCGCGCTGTTATTATGGATTTGCATGTTGGATGGCAAGATGCTTTATCACTTGTAGAATTCTCATACAATAACAGTTTCCAACGTAGTATTGGAATGGCACCATTTGAAGCCTTATATGGAAGAAAATGTAGATCACCACTATTTTGGGATGAGATAGGTGAAAAGCAACTGACTAGGCCAGAACTGATACAGGAAATGAATGATAAAATCCATTTGATCAGAAAACGAATAAAATCTGCTCAAGACCGACAAGCGAGTTATGCAGATCGGCGACGAAGGCCGCTTGAATTCAATAAAGGACATCGGGTATTACTAAAAATTTCACCATTCAGAGGAAAGGTTCGATTCGGCATGAAAGGAAAATTATCACCGCGCTACATTGGTCCATACAAAATTCGTGTGGGAAGTTTGGCATATCGGTTGGCATTACCACCAGCATTATCAAGAATTCATAATGTGTTTCATGTTTCCAAGCTACGAAAGTATGAACCAGATCCAAACCATGTTCTGCCGCCAGATGAAGTTGAATCAGACCCAACTCTAGCATATGTCGAGCAACCAATTTGTATTTTGGATCAGAAAGAAAAAATTTTGCGTAACAAAACAATTCCCCTAGTACGTGTTCAATGGTCTCGTCATGGATTTGGAGAGTCTACTTGGGAATTAGAGAGTAGAATGCGCCAGTTATATCCTCAGTTTTTCAAATAGGTATGAATTTTATTGTTATTTGTTGCAAATACATGGTCATAACATTATTACCATTTCGATTTCGGGACGAAATCTAATTAAGGGGAGATGAGTGTAAGAGCCCGAAAATAATCAAAAGAATTATTCTAAAATTTTAATATAGTTGTGTATATATATTTATTATATAATACATATAGTAACCCAACAAATAAGGAAGAGACAAAATGTACACACACACACACATATATATATATATATATATATATATATATATATATATATATATACGTATATATTAACCCTACAAATGAGGAAGAGGCAAAGTATATATATATAATAATAGATTGGGGAGATGAATAAATTTTTACTAGATTTAGTAAATATTTTACCCATATCAATTCATGATTGCATTCTACAGCAAGTGGCCATCGGATGAGTATAAAAGGGAGGGATAGGAAAGAAAAAGAATCAAAACAAAACCATCTTAAGTAAATAATAAAATTTAAATTTAATAAATCAACTTTCCTATCCATCTCTTCAAGCGTCTTCTGTAAGGTAAATACTTCATGTTCTTTGTTGTTATGCTTCCTTGGTTGATCATATTCTATTTGTTATAAATGAGTTACCTAATAATACTGTGAAGTGTTGTTTGGAATTCTTGAAGATGTTTCCTATAATATATACTATATTAGTGCACTACGGTCAAATATATATACACCTTGATGGATCATCTAGAAAAATAATATGAATAAAATTATTGGCTACTCTTGAATGCTATAAATTTATGAACCCAACCTTAAAATATTTTGGTAGAAGATGACGTAGGTACAAGGAGTTTACGAGAATGAACTTAAAATTTTTAAATACAAATTTTAGTACCCTGTACATGAATAGACAATAAAATTTAAGAACCTATTTTGGACTCAATTTTCATGGACGTCAACACTCCTACTTAATAGTTCATTGTTTAAAGAAAGTTACAATTTAAAATCATTTAAGTTTTAAATGGTAAATTTCTGGACAAAATCAAGGAGTTGTTTTGTATACATTTTAATATATACGTTTTGAATATGTATGTTAAATTAATTATGGTTATTAGAGTTCTTGAGTTAACTTTTCCAGACCTTAAATTTGTAAGGATTTTATGATGAAATATTACAATTTAATAATTTGCATAAGATGTTTCATACTTTTAGAGGACCCTAAAAACGAATGAAATGATCAAATAAAGCTTCTACATAATCTATGTTATTTGCTGAAAATATTAAATTAAAATAAGGAAGGAGAAAGTGAGATAATATAGAACTTCAAATTTTATAGTAGAAAAAAAAATAAAAATACACATGGTTTACTGAATAAAAAATAATTGATAAAGGTTATGTTATTTCCCAGCTTGATCTCCTACATATTTCATCTTGTCGTCGTTCGTGAAAATAAAAGGTATGTTATTATCGGGTAACATACAACAGGTATTTGTATAGTTTGATATTTGTTGAACGTGAATTACATGACATTAAATTGTTTACATGGATTATTTGTGACATTACACAACATCGATGCACTAAAACAAAAATATTTTACACACACTTATTTTCTATATATGTAGCACTGATGCATGACATGACATTGCATTGCATATTGTGCCTCGATTCCAGTTTTTACTTCCTTCGACATGGTGTTTGGATTCGAGGAGATTGTTTGGATGGTACGGAGCTGCGACTAGCCCGAGAGATGTTGTAGGCCGATAAGGCACAGTACGTCCGTAGTCCTTGGGGAGCTGACCGGCACACGGTAGTAGACTGGGGGAGGAGTGGTCGCTACGGCAGTGTAGCCGAGCCTTGCCTGTTGATTGAGCTGTTATCCGCTGCATTTACTGATTGTGCAGCTTCCGCTATACTGATTTCCCGTGCATGTGTATATACCCTGATCATGCATTGCATACATGTATCATTCGTTACAATTCATGTTGTTTTTATTTCGGTATTTTCATACTGGGCTATTGCTTACCCCTCGGGGCGATTATCTTCTGTGTGTGGTTGATAATCAGGGCAACATGGCATCCATCGTACTTCTGAGTGAGGAGCCGTATGAGGAAAGCACTTATACTATCATGTTCATAGATGGAGCATTAGCACTAGTAAAGGAGATCTTTTACGATTTCCCTGGGTTGATTTTAGTGATGGGGACAGACCCCATTTTATCATACTTCTCAGTAAGGGTGACTTGGTCAGTATACGTGCCGATTCAGATGCTGTGAGGGAGGAGCTAAAATAAAGATGCAAAAATATATATATATATATATATATATATATAGGCTCGGTATATTTTGTTATGTAATATTTATTCGAGCACTAATATGTAAAATGGTATGACGTTGAACTAATCAGGGATGATATGCGTTTTGGTTAAAGAGAAATATTAACAATATAAATATTTATATGAATTTAGTAAACATATTAATTTCAGTGTCTCAGCTAATAATTATACGTATTATATTTTTATAATATATAATACTGAATATCTTTTGAAACTAACTGTCTGGGCCCGCGTTGACATTAAATTTTAAAATTTCATTCTCCGCTGCAGAGTTAAAACGGTAATTAAATAAAATAATGTATGATAATTACTGTTGAGAATCGAGGGACTCACGAAAAATTTATTTAAGATAAATAATAAGTTAATTTATTGTAAAAGAATGTTTAAGGAATTATTTAAGTAATTTCATTATTTATCCATGCATGCAAGATAATGTTATTCCATAATTAATTTCTTAATTCAATAAAATATTTAGTGGGTAGATATAACACTAGAGATTTAAAATCCAATAATTAAGAAATATTTCCCCCTCCAATTTAATGTGATTTTCGGCCATTGTACTTTAAGGGATTTAAAATTTTGTCAACTCACCATTTTTGATACCTTTCTTTATCCCTTCTTAGCATAGATAATCTCTAAAATTTTATTCACCACTAATTAATATTTAAGCAATATTCTACCATGTTTATCTAGCAATATTTCCCTCCTTTTTAATTAAAAAAATCGGCCCCTCCCTTATTTTAAAAGATTTAAATTAGTTTATCAACTCACTCGTTATTATCTCTTCATAATCTTTCTTGGTAGATAATTTTTATCCATTTTTAAATCACCAAAAAATAATTAATCAAGCAATATTCCTACCCATATTTATTTAGTGGATTTTCGATCCCCTTTGGTAGATTTAAAAAGTTTGACAACTCATTTCCTAGATTCCTTTCCTTATCCAAATTTTTGGTAGATAATCCCTCAACTTTTAATCCTCAATAATTAAACAATTAAGCAATTTATCCCTTGCTTTTGAATGATAAAAATCGGCCATACACCCTAGAATATCAACCTAAAATCTTTGATATCACTCTCCTTCCTTATCTCACAAATTCAGAGATAGAAAAGATTATTTGCTCTCTTTATCTTGCAACCTTTCCTTCATCTCCTAGATGCATTCCTCCCCTCCATTATTTCGAAATTTTAGACCAAAATTGGAGAGAAAAATCGTGTGCAAGCCATAGAAAATCAAGAGATAAAGTGAGAAAAGAAGAACAATCCGTCTCCTCCGCGCCGCATCGTTGTTTGTCTTTTGTTTCCTTCAAAACAAAAATCCAGGCATGTATATGTTTTTATTTGCTCCTCAATCAAGCCATATAATGATTTTTATCATCTCATGTGCATGATTTTTAACCATGAAAACCGATATGCATTACAACAAGTTTTGAAGTATGTACAGAATTTTCTCGCCTCCCTTGTGCACTTCACGTTTCTGCTTGGTTTTGATGGTTCAGGGGTTGGTTCACGTCCAGGCTCCCAAGGCTGCATCTAGACATGCACAAGGACATATTAGGATCATATTGGTCCATTCTTTCAAGCCCCATATGTAAGGCTCAAGAATTATTAGTCTTCCTTATTGTGAAACTCGAAAATTTGGGAATGTATGATATAATAAGAAGTGTAGGTGAAAAAGATAGAATTTGATAAGGTAAGGCCGAAGCCACACCGCACCTGCGGTGCTAGGAGACACCACACCCGCGGTGTATTATTCAGAATTTAGTGATGTAGGCCGAAGTAACACCGCACCCGCGGTAAGAACAAGACCGCACCCGCGGTCGACGATTTCTGGAAAATGAAATGCTGCCGAAACATGAGCGCACCCGCGCTAAGAAACTTACCGCACCCGCGGTGCTGCATGCGAAAATGCCACCTTTGTTTCTTGGCTTGACACATGGCATGTATATATATATATATATATATATATGAAGCTGTTGAATCTTCATTTTCCATCAGCAGAACCGAGAGAACCCATTCCTTTTCCCAAATTCTTTCAAGCTTATAAGCATAGTTGTGTAAGATTTATACCTCCAAACTTAAATCCAAGCATAGATTTGGACTCCTCTCTTTGAAGACTACAAGAAGATGTAAGTTTTGTTATATTTCAGCATGTTTCAGATATTCATGTTGGGGAAAATTCAGAATTGAGTTAGAATATGTGTTTTTAACATGATTGAGCTTGGTATATTCGTTACCGGATTGATTTTGGATACCATATGTGATTCATTCGAAATTCCAGCATGTATTGTGAGAGATTATGCAAATTTTCAGAATTGAAATGATTGTGCTATGGATGTTGAGTTATTGAGGTTAATCGATTATTGTTATGTTGGAATTGAGTTATCGGTATCGAGAAATCACGCCGTTACGCCGTCAAATAGTATTGAAACCTATTTCAGCTTTGTATATTGAGTTGCTTGAGATGTATATTGATGAAGTGCACATTGATTATGCCATTTCAGATTTGTATTGGCTATTGTGAACTCGAGACTTCGACTACGACACCGACTATTCGACAAGAAAGGTATAATTCATGTGGTCACGGGATTGCACAACTCGATTCAGAAATGATACGAGTTTCCCTAAATCACATACTAGATTGTTATTACATTTAATTATGTAATGTCTTATTTATTGATTTATATTCAAGTCCTGAGATAGGAGATATTGGCAGATCGGCCAAAACTGGACGTTTCGGTGTATCGACGCATAGTAGTAGATTTTTTCTATGTGTAGACCCTCGATACAGTGTTGACCGAAGTCTAGGAATAAGACGTACTGTCACCCCGAGTGGTTGGGTAGGTGACAGACCGTCTTATTCACACCGGGATCCCTAGAGTAGAAATGAATCGAGTCAAGAAGTAGAGGTTGAATACATATTTGTATTCTTTTACATGTTGTAGATTTTATATTCATGTGCATTGATATATGCTATGCATTGGTGTATGATTTATTACATTGCATGCATACATGTTTTATACTGGGATATGTTCTCACCGGAGTTATCCGGCTGTTGTCGTGTCTGTATGTGTACATGGCAACAGGTGGGGCATGATCTGGGTCTCGAGCTAAATGAGAGATTGATGATAGCGTGGAGATCTCGGGCGTTGAATATTTCTAGTGTTTTCTTACTAGACTTGTTCTACTTATGTTTGTAGTTGGTATTTGAACACTAGTGAATGTTTGTACTAAACAGATTTGTATGTACATGATGTAGTTAATTATTATGAAGATAGATTATGTTTTAATCACACATTTGAATTTATGTTAAAAGCAAAATTTTGACCCACATTTTCGAGCAAAGATCCAATAAACCCCAAAAGAATTGAGGTAGAGCCCGGGTCCCCACACCATACATGCTGTAAAGTTAGAAACGACAGAAACTCCTCCATATTGTCACAATGAGTCTCGATTTTATTGTTTGCTGTCAAGGGGGAAAGTTTCTGATCTTCGCTGCCCTAGGGGCTATAGCCATGGTTAGAACACCCCCTTATTATGTCTAAGACGTGACCAAGTCGGCCTTTTGTGGCTTGGTCCGTGATGGAATCGGTTTTCAAATAAAAACAAGAACAGCCCCTTCGACCCCTTCATTTTCTGCATGTGTATGTTCGAGTTTATAGTGTTGGTGTGGATCTTGGTTGGCTTCTTAGCCCTTAGCCACGTTTCATGTCATACCCCTTGATGTCTAGATCATGCCATGGTCAATCAAATGGCCACCGGAAAGGTCCATTATAGCAAACGAAGAAATCCTCCCCACGCGCGCAGGTGTGCTCTCTGGTGGAACCATTTGGCTTGTTCGGTTGTTGCTTGGATTGTGGCTGGCTTAGGGTCCTTAGCCATGGTTCAAGCCAACCTCTAGGATGTTGGGAAGAGGTTCTGGTTGGTGGTTCAAGCCCCAATGGCCATTAGCCTCGCAAACGACGCAAGGGAATGCTAACACTGCTGCTGTAATTTTTGACAGCAAGTGTGCTGTGGTTCAGAGGGGCGTTTGGAGCCCTCGGTTGGCTTTCCAAACACGAATTTTTGGGCCTTTATATCTGGTATCAGAGCCTATGTTCTTGTAGAGGGTTATACTACTACTGACCTCGAGAAGCTCACGAAGTCACGTCTTCGGTCTGTAAGTTTTAAATTTATGCATTTTATTTAAAGCATGAAATATTCGGACAGCATGCTTTCATGAAATATTTTACGTTCAGATTTAATTATTCAGTATTTACTTAAATTTAAAGAAATTAGGGAATTATGCATGTTGGTTACGTTTGGGTTATATGTATGGAACAGTATGCCCCTTAGACGCATTCTCGAGTGCACTAGAAATGATGAGCCTCGCCAAGAGGACGATGAGGAGCAGAGGCAGGAGAGAGATTTGCCACCTCCACCTCCACCGGACATGAATGCACAGATGTTAGCTGGGATGACTCAGTTCTTCGCACAATTTGCGGGGAACAATGCTATGGCGACCAGGCCGACAGGGCCCGAGGCTACTTATGAGCGCTTCATTAAGATGAGGCCGAAGGAGTTTTCAGGGACGTCTGATCCCATGATTATCGAGGGCTGGATCAAGTCCCTCGAATCAGCCCTCGAGGTTATCTTCGAGTTCATGGAGCTTGGAGATGCAGACAGAGTTCGATGTGCCACCTATTTATTCGGAGGAGATGCCCGCTTATGGTGGGAAGGAGCAGTAGCCCTGAACTTGGCTACACTGAGCTGGACACGCTTCACGGAGGTATTTTACTCCAAATATTTACTGACAAAGTGCGTTCTAGATTGACCAGGGAGTTCATGACCCTGAGGCAGGGAGAGCTGACTGTTACGGAGTTCATCCGTAATTTTGAGAGGGGCTGTCATTTTGTGCCCCTGATTGCAAACGATGTCGGTGCCAAGCTGAGGCACTTTCTGGGTTTACGGTCGATCTTGCGTCGTGATGTTAGGGTGGCTGGCCCTATTACTTTTGAAGTGGCGGTTTCCAGAGCTCTTTCTGCAGAGCAAGATCAGATTGACATTGAGAGGGATCGCCCTCCTCCTCCTCAGCAGCAGCATCAGAATAAGAGGCCTTTCCACGGCCCACCAAGAAACAGAGGTCAGCAGCGGGGACGCCCAGCCCCGACGACTTTTGAGCATCCAGTTTGCTCTAAGTGCACACGCCGCCATGCCGGAGCGTGTATGTATGGCTCAGGGAAGTGTTACAAGTGTGGTAGTCCAGACCACTTGCTGCCACAGTGCCCTCAGAGGAATCTGCCTACCCAAGGCAGAGTGTTTGCTCTCCATGCTACAGAGACGAACCGGGGACCATGCTTATGATAGGTACCTTTACGCTTTAAGTTTATATTTGGGGTTTTATGTTTTAGGTTAAGATTTTGAACATAGAATTGCAGTAGGATTGCATGCTCTACTCAGTATTATTTTGGGAATTTAAGTTAGAAGAACTTTGACTTTGCATGTCTATAAGTTAGTTCTTGTGATTATGGGTTCAGCTTGATGTTCCAACTTTCAGGGAGAATTTTTATAGCGGGGTAAGCTCCGAAAGCCTTGATAGATTCAGGGGCTACTCACTCATTTATTTTGGAGGTCTTTGCTAATTTCCTCAAGATCAAGATCGTTGGGCTAGATGTAGCCTATTAAGTAGTACTGCCTTCAGGAGAGGAGATGGCAGCTATCAATGTAATCCGAGACATAGACCTTGAGCTGCATGGAAATCTTGTTTATGCGGATCTCATCGTTCTGCGATGCCAAAGCTTGACATCATTCTGGGGATGGACTGGCTATTAAGGAACAGAGTTTTAATCGACTTTCAGCGGAGATCTGTTCTAGTCCTACCACCTGGGATGACACAACTCTTATTTGAGCCAGACATGTACTTTCCTTTACCGCGCATTATTCCCTATGTCAAGGCTAGGAAGCTCATGCATAGAGGGTGTCGGGCGTTTTTAGCAACTTTTATATCTGTCCCCGAGGCACCCAGTCAGTCAGCGGCAGATGTTCCGATTGTTAGAGACTTCTTAGACTTTTCTCCTGAGGACGTCTCTGGTATGACACCCGAGAGAGAGGTGGAGTTTTCTATTGAGCTTATGCCAGGTACGGCTCCGATATCCAAAGCGCCATACCGACTAGCACCGACAGAGATGGCAGAGCTTAAGAAGCAGATTCAAGAACTTCTGGACAAAGAGTTCATTCGCCCGAGTTTTTCACCACGGGGCGCGCTAGTCTTGTTTGTGAAGAAGAAGGATGGCTCTATGAGGCTTTTTATTGATTACCGCGAGTTGAACAGGGTTACAATGAAGAAAAAATACCCACTTCCGAGGATTGAGGATTTGTTTGAACAGCTGTAGGGAGCTTCGATATTCTCCAAGATAGATCTGCGTTCCGGTTATCACCAGTTGAGGGTGAAAGATGCTGATGTTTCCAAGACTGATTTCAGGACTCGTTATGGCCACTACGAATTCCTTGTGATGCGGTTCGGTCAGACGAATGCGCCAGCGATCTTCATGGATCTCATGAATCGCTTATTAAAAACCAGTTTGTGATAGTATTCATAGACGACATTCTCGTCTACTCCAAGAATCAAGAGGATCACAACTGTAAGGCTTGAGATTTATTAGTCTTCATTGACGTGATATTCGAAGCTATGAGAATGCATGACATGTAATGAGAGGTACTAGATTTATTAGTCATCATTGACGTGATATTCGAAGATATGAGTATGCATGACATATAATGAGAGGCACTAATTGAGATGCGATTATGGAATATGGCATGGATGAGAGACTGCACCTACACTCCAATTTATACTGCACCTGCGGTCACTTATATTGAATTTCAGGATGTATGGCCGAAGCCACACCGCAATTGCGCCCAGAAATGTACCGCACCCGCGGTTGATGGCCAGTAGGGTAGGAAATTTTATGCGAAGCCAGACCGCACCCGCGGTTTCCGAGGCACCTCACCTGCGATCGTCGATTGTAGAATTTGTAAGGGTCTGTCGAGAGCTAAGCGCACCCGCGCTGCTGCAAGCGAGAAATCCACCTTTTCATCTTAAGCTGACACATGGCAGGGTATATATATATTTCGAGCAAAAGTCTTCTTTCTTCATTTCCTGAGCTGAGAACCGAGAGCAAAGCAACTAGAATTCCCTTAACATCTTTATAGCTTTGAGTGGTGGTTGTGTTAAATATAATTATGCGAATTGTAATCCGAGTTCAGATTATCGATCCTCTTGTCACAAGCTTTGTATAGACGTAAGTTCTATTACGTTTCAGTCTGTGTTACAAGTTATGAATGGAAGGAAATAAGATTTGAACTCTTTGATGTGTGCATGAGATTATATGCATCATATATTCGCAAACGGATCGATTATCATATGTTATACGCAATTTGCATGAAATTCCAGTATGTTGGCCGAAAATAGAGGGTGTTGAATCATAGTATTTTAGCTTGGTATTGTGATTATTATGAGCTGTGATGTTGATTATGTTCTTGTTGAGTTGATCGGTATCGAGAAATCATGCCGTTATGCCGTTGATTTGTACTGAGATTGATTTTTAAGTCCAATGTGTATTGATTGGAATTATGAATTGATAGAATGCATCTCAACATGCCATTTCAGATTTATATTGGCAACTTTGATAGCGAGACTTCAACTACGACACAAATTGTACGGCAACGAAAGGTATAATTCATGTGAATTCGGGAGATATGACTCGAATCAGACTTGGTTGGAGTTTCCCAAAATCACATACTAGTTGTTGTTTATATTGTGTTATGTTTATGTCTTGTTTATAGATTTATATTCAAGCATTTGAGATAGGAAAGTCATTGGCAGATTTGCCAAATTTCTAGATGTTCGGTGGTATCGACGCATAGGAGCTGACTTCCTCAGATTGTAGACATTCGATACAGTCAGGACCAAAATCTAGGAATAAAACGTACCGTTACCCCGATTGGGAGGATAGGTGACAGACAGTGACGTCTTATTCACACCGGGATCCCTAGAGTTAGAGTTTGAGTCGAGTCAAGATATGAATTGATTTGAGTGGTATGTTTATATTGCTTTGGTTTCATAGATTATGGAAACCATTGCTATTGCTTTTATTCATGATGATAGCATGTTCATGTTTTATGATTATGTATATACATGTATACATGTTTTATACTGGGATTCGTTCTCACCGGAGTTTCCGGCTGTTGTTATATTTGTATGTGTGCATAACAACAGGTGGGACAGGATCAGGGTCACGCAGAGGATGAGAGATGGACGATAGCGTGGAGATCACAGGCTTTGAAGAAGAACTAGTGTTTTGTTTTAGACATGTACTCCATCTAGTTGTAGTTGGTATTGAACACTAGTTTGCAGATAAGTAATCAAACAAGACATGTTTATGATTGTTAAATAAAGCTTGTGTATGTTTATGTACAATTGTTATGATATTAAAAGCAAAAATTTGACCCATATTTATTAGAAAAGATCCAATTAATCCCAGAAAAAATTGAGTTAGAGCCCGGGTCCCCACAACAGGTGGTATCAGAGCCGTAGGTTCTGTAGATTGAGATAGAATAGAATGAGCAGGCTAGACCGAGTAATCTTCCTTGCTTTTGATGTGCTAGCATGATTTATTGATTTCCCTATTACATGTTGTATTGTTATCTGAGTTGATTGCAGCATGTATTTTAAAGCCTGAATCAGAACCAATTCTAGATCAGAGGTATATGATCAGAGGAGGGCTGAGACAGCTTGTATAGATTGTATGCTAATATTTTGATAATCAGATATGCCGCCTAGAAGAATACCACAACCGGCTTCCAGAACAGGGTAGTACGTCCGGTACTCAGATGGATGTGACCGCTACACCTATGGAGACGTTATTGAAGAGGTTTCAATCATTCCATCCCCCGACTTTGAAGGGCACGGAGACTGCAGTAGATTGTGAGAGCTGGCTAGATGA
Organism: Primulina eburnea; assembly: GCF_022965805.1. Classification (NCBI taxonomy): domain Eukaryota; kingdom Viridiplantae; phylum Streptophyta; class Magnoliopsida; order Lamiales; family Gesneriaceae; genus Primulina; species Primulina eburnea. Next base: position 14,236,984 of record NC_133112.1, on the reverse strand, counting down.
TATAGAGATGCTATTTGAATCTCTTGCTTATACAGATGAACGAAGAATGAAACTTATTGGGCATCAGTTACAAGAAGTGGCAAAGAGTTGGTGGCTTACCACGAAAAGGGCATTGGAGCATCGAGGGATCGATATTACTTGGAAGGTATTCAAAGATGAATTTTATCAGCGTTTATTTCCAGTCTCCTATCGGAAAGACAAAGGGGCAAAATTTGCCAACTTGAGACAGGGGCAGTGGAACATAGAAGAGTATTTTGCCAAATTTTCATCTTTGCTCCGATTTGCACCACATGTGGCAGGAAATGACGAAGCGGTCGCGGACCAGTTCATCAATGGTTTAAACCCTGACATTTTTACTTTGGTGAACACGGGACGACCCAACACCTTTTCTGATACACTAATAGAGCGAAAGGAGCAGAGGCTGGCTTGATTAGGCAGCGAGGAGCTTCCTATAGTGTTCAGAATCAGAGACAGCCACAGCCCGCCGCCCAGTTTACACCACCTCCTCCTCGATTTGATAGTGGAACCAGTAGTAATGGCAAGAAAGATTATTTGAAAGCTAGAAGCAAGCAGTTCAAGAGATCAGTGAGCAGTTTGTCGAGCTCCAGTGGGTCACGACAGAGAGGTCCTGGCCAGAGTTCAGAGTATACATGTGTTTATTGTAATACTTGTGGAGGCAGGCATGCTACTGAGCAGTGTCAGGGAATCATGGGCCGATGCAATATTTGTAGACAGCCGGGACACTTTGCCAGAGTCTGTCCCCAAAGAGGTGCACAACAAACTCAGAGTGTAGGAGCATCTGGTTCAGCATCTCAGCCAGAGCGGCAAGCATCATCTGTTCATTCCTTCCAGCCGCCACCTACACAGACTCAGTTCTGAGCCAGAGGTAGCCAGACAGTGAGCCAACCTCCCAGACAACAGGCTCGAGTGTTCGCACTGACAGAGGAGCAGGCCCAAGATGCTCCAGACGATGTGATTGCAGGTAACTGTTTTCTTTGCGGTTATCCTGCATATGTGTTGATAGACACAGGTGCATCCCATACATTTATCTCTGATCATTTTGCATTGACACATGCATTGCATGTCGAGTCATTGTCTACTGTATTGTCTATTTCTTCTCCGTTGGGAAGTGGTCTGATATCCGTGACTTCAGTTAGACATTGTATACTACAGTTTGAGGGGCATGCGATTGATTTAGAAGTGTTGTACTTGGCTTATCTGATTTTGATTGTATTGTCGGGATTGAAATGTTAACCAAGTACAGAGCTACCATAGATTGTTTTCACAAGATTGTCAGATTCAGACCTGAAATGACAGAAGAATGAAAATTCTACGGTAAGGGTTCCAGATCTCGGATTCCCTTAGTGTCTACTCTGACTATGAGTAGATTGTTGCAGAAAGGAGCAGAGGGGTTCCTTGTCTATTCTGTAGATCTACAGAAATCGAGCCCGGCATTGGCAGATTTGCCAATAGTACGGGAGTTTGCAGATGTATTTCCTGATGAGATTCCAGGGTTACCTTCAGTTCGAGAGGTAGATTTCAGCATAGATCTTGTGCTAGGTCTATTCCTATATCTCGAGCTCCGTATATGATGGCGCCGATAAAGTTGAAAGAATTGAAAGCACAATTAAAAGATCTTCTGACCAAGAGATACATTAGACCGAGTGTGTCTCCTTGGGGTGCTCCAGTACTTTTTGTACGAAAGAAAGACGGCTCGATGAGATTGTGTATCGACTACCGGCAACTGAACAAGACGACGGTAAAGAACAAATATCCATTGCCTCGTATAGATGATTTATTTGATCAGTTGTAGGGAACTTCTGTTTATTCCAAGATCGATTTGAGATCTGTATATCACCAGCTAAGAGTTAGAGATGCTGATATACCGAAGACAACATTCCGAACCAGGTATGGACACTACGAATTAATTGTCATGCCTTTTGGTTTAACGAATGCTCCAGCGGTGTTTATGGGATTGATGAACCGTGTCTTTCAGAGGTCTTTAGATGAGTTTGTGATTGTGTTTATTGATGATATTTTGGTGTATTCCAAGAGTATGAGTGAGCATGCCGATCATTTGAGAATTGTATTGCAGACATTGAGAAATGAGCAATTGTATGCTAAACTGTCCAAATGTGAGTTCTGGTTGAGACATGTTGTCTTCTTGGGTCATGTCATATCTGGAGATGGTATTGCTGTAGATCCGAGTAAATTTGAAGCTGTGATCAGTTGGCCGAGACCTACTTCTGTGCCAGAGATACGCAGTTTCATGGGTTTGGCTGGGTACTATCGACGATTCATTAAAGATTTTTCCAGTATTGCGAAGCCGATTACCCAGTTGACACAGAAGAATGCTCCGTTTGTATGGTCTGAGTATTGTGAGTCTAGCTTTCTAGAGTTGAAGAAGAGACTGACCAGTGCACCTGTCTTGATGATTCCTTCAGGTACTGGTGATTTTACTGTATATTGTGATGCATCTCACAGAGGGCTAGGATGTGTTCTTATGCAGCGATTACATGTGATCGCATATGCCTCTAGACAGTTGAAGCCACACGAGACCCGATATCCAATTCATGATCTTGAATTGGCGGCCATTGTTTTTGCACTAAAGATTTGGCGTCATTATCTGTATGGCGAGAAATTTGAGATTTACTCTGATCACAAGAGTCTGAAGTATCCGTTTTCTCAATCAGAGTTGAACATGAGACAGCGTAGATGGCTCGATTTGTTGAAAGATTTTGATTGTGAGATCAAATACTATCCAGGGAAGTCAAATGCAGCAGCGGATGCCTTGAGTCGAAAGGTATGTGCCCTATCCTTATCGACGATAGGTGTTTCGAATTTAGTTGAAGATTGCTGTTTGTCTGGATTGACATTTGATACAGATAGTAGACCGCTACGACTTGTTTTGATTCAAGTTGAGCCAGATTTAATTATGAGAATCAAGGAAGCTCAAAGAACTGATCAGAATGTGCAGAAATCGATTGATATGGTCAGATCAGGGCATCAGTCAGAGTATCAGGTACATGATTTTGTTCTGTATGTGAATAACCGTATTATAGTGCCAGATGTTCCAGAATTGAAACAACTAATCATGTCAGTAGCACAATGTAGTCGGTTTAGTATTCATCCTAGTGGCAGAAAGATGTACAATGATTTGAAGACACAGTTCTGGTGGAAACAGATGAAGTCAGATATTACCGAATTTGTTTCTAAGTGCTTGAATTGCCAACAGGTGAAGGCCGAGAGAAAGAAGCCCGAAGGTTTACTTCAAAGTTTGTCTATTCCTGAATGGAAATGGGATCACATTTCCATGGATTTCGTGACGAAGTTACCTCGATCATCCCGGGGCTGTGATGCGATTTGGGTCATTATTGACAGATTAACCAAATCAGCATGTTTTATTCCATACAGAATGACATACCGACACGATCAGATGCCGGAGTTATATGTCAGAGAGGTAGCCAGATTGCATGGTGTGCCGAAGTCTATCGTATCAGATCGTGATCCACGATTCACTTCACATTTCTGGCACAGTTTGCAGCAGGCTTTAAGTACGACATTGCTCCTGAGTAATGCTTATCATCCTTAGACAGACGTACAGTCAGAGCGGACTATCCAGACTTCAGAGGATATGCTGAGAGCCGTAGTGCTAGACTTTAGCGCAAGTTGGCAAGATTCACTGCAACTTTGTGAATTCTCGTACTACAACAGCTATAAGACGAGTATCGAGATGGCACCGTTTGAAGCTTTGTATGGCAAAAAGTGTAGATCTCCGTTGTACTGGGATGATATATCTGAGGTACCAGAACTTGGGCCTGATATGATTCGAGAGATGACTGAGAAAGTGTGGGGACCCGGGCTCTAAATCTTTTCTTTGGGATTTAATGGATCGTTAATATAAAAAGTGGGTCAAATTTTCGCTTTTCAACATTTATTCTAATGTTGTATAAACAAGCATAAAGTCTTTATTTATTTTACAAACATGAGGTACAAACATTTCTTGTTCCAACCATTCTTAACAACTAGTAATTAAATACAATACATGTCAAAAGTACAACTACTAGTTCTTCTGCTATGCCCGAGATCACCACGCTATGTCCATCTCTCATCCTCTGCGTGACCCAGATCCTGCCCCACCTGTTGTTACGCACACATACAAACATAACAACAGCCGGAAACTCCGGTGAGAACAAATCCCAGTATAAACATGTATACATGCATATAATCAATTTAAAACATGAAACATGATAGTATGAATGTCATCAGCATAAACATGCAATGTGAATCCAATCATGTCTAGACTCGACTCGACTATAACTCTAGGGATCCCGGTGTGAATAAGACGTCAATGGCTGTCACCTACCCTCCCACTCGGGGTGACTGTACGTCTTATTCCTAGACTTCGGTCTGAGTTGTATCAACGACTGCAATAGGAGTCAGGGCTGCTCCTAAGCTGAGATACACCGAACATCTAGATATTTGACAATGGCTGTCAACGACTCTCCTATTTTAAATGCAATGAATATCAATCTGTAAACAAAGCATGCTCATATTCATATCTGAATATCACAATGATCTTATATGCTTGAATACAATTCTATAATCAAAGCATAATTATGTTACAAGATTTGAATATAATTCTATAAACAATTCATAAACATGTTACCATATATACAATAATTCTAGTATGTGATTTTGGTTGGGAAACTCAAATAATATCTTATTTGAGTTGTGGCTTCCCAAACAAACATGGCTTATACCTTTCGTTGTTGTATAATCGTCGTCGTAGTTGAAGTCTCGATCTTGAGATTACCAATATAAATCTGAAATGGTATAACCAATGTGCATTCTATAAATCTTCTACTCAATGCAATACATTTATAATCTACAACAATTCTTGATACCCTTCCTATCACATCTCAATATCAATTGACGGCATATCGGCGTGGTTTCTCGATACTGATCAATCTAAATCGCATCATATATCAATAATCAATAATCTCCATTCATATTCATGATAATCTATACATCCTAAGCTCATATCTCTTCTGAATTCTCTATCTTTCTCTTTCAAGACATACTAAAAATCATAACAAATGCAAACGCTACCATTTCTTCAATTCGTTTGCGAATATACAATGCTTACTATGTCAAGAACACAATATAACCATCATATTACAATTTCCCTAATCCATAAACTCTGAATCATGGTGGAATTGAGGGAAACTTACATCACTTTGAAGCTCTTCCTGCAAGGTTCAATAATCTCTACTCGGATTACAAATCGGATGACTAAATCATGCAAAATCACAAGTTTAAGATCAAAAGGAAATGGAAGCTTTCTTCCTGGATTTCCTCGGACCTCAGCTTTCTGAATGCAAGGAATGAAGACACCTCACCTTTTATTGCATGGTAGGGGCAAGTGTCTTATTTTTCACATTACACGCAAGACCGCGGGCGCGGTGATCTCCTCAGCGCGGGTGCGCTATGCCTTCGGCAACTCTATTATTTTTCACAAAACAGCGACCGCGGGTGCGGTCTCTGCAAGACCGCGGGTGCGGTCTTGCTTCGCATAAAATTGCCAACTTTCTGTCCATACACCGCGGGTGCGGTGTCTCCTAGCACCGCAGGTGCGGTGTGGCTTCGGCAGCACATTCAAAATTCCATAATTTATGACCGCGGGTGCACTCTTGTTCTAAGCGCGGGTGCGGCCTCTCACACATGAAATATTTTGTACTTTCATCTTATGACATGCATTCTCATATCCTCCGAGTTGTACGTCAATGAAAACTAATAATCTCGAGCCTTACAGAAAGTGAAAATAATTCAGAAGCGAATGAAGACGGCACAAGATAGACAAGCCAAGTGTGGGGACCCGGACACTGATCTTTTTCTTAATCATCTTTTGGGATTTAATTATCAATTATGATAAAACAGGGTCTAAAAATTTTTCTTTTAAAATGTAAGTGCGGAAGGTAATGGAATTAATCTATTATACAAATCAGTATAATAATAATACAAATCTTGTACATCATGCTTCTAGTTCAAACTAGTCTAAGGTTTAAATACTAAATTTCAAGTATTAACCAACTCTACAATAAGTCCGGAATCACCATGCTAAACTTGTCTTCTCTCCTCATCTTCTGACCCCGATCTTGTCCTACCTGTTGTCATGCACACATACAAAACAAGACAACAGCCGGATAACTCCGGTGAGAATAAATCCCAGTATAAAACATGGTAAGCATGTATATAAATAATCTAAATCATAAAACATGCTATCATGAACATATTCAAAAGTAATAGATTTCATAATCTATGAAATCTACTCAAAATAATCATGCAACTCCATTCAGATAAACATGAAATTTAAATCAAATCATATAAACACAGGCTATCATGTCTGAAAGCAATAAACATGGGTTTCATAGTCTATGAAACCACATCTCTAAACACATGCAGTTCTAGTCAAATCATGTCTAGACTCGACTCAACTATAACTCTAGGGATCCCGGGGTGAATAAGACGTCAAAGGCTGTCACCTACCCTCCCACTCGGGGTGACTGTACGTCTTATTCCTAGAATTCGGTCTGAGCTGTATCGAATAATCTACAATAGGACAATTTCTGCTCCTATGTAACGATACACCGAACGTCTAGAAGTCTGACTGTGTCTGTCAAACTTTCCTATCTCAAATGCAATGCGTAACCATCTGTAAACAATGCATAATTATTTCAAAAGATTCGAATACAATTCTATAAACAAATCATAATCATATCATAAGATAAACAATAGGTCTAGTATGTGATTTAGTTGGGAAACTCAAATAAAATCTGATTTGAGTTATATCTTCCCAAATATCACATGAATTATACCTTTGTCTTCTCTGTCTGACGAAGACGATGACCTGTATTCAAATCTGTCCATATCAAATCTGAAATGACAATATCGAATACAACGTATCAGTGAATAACTCAATACACAATCTGTTCTGATCAATACTCAACTCAGTACAAAATCTGATCAATATTTGAACAAGATACAATTCAATTCATGTCATCGATATCACAATACAATCTGAATCATATCTGAATCTGATTAATCTAAATCAACTGATGTTTCGACGGCATAACAATACAGTCTGAATAACCCCATCAAACTGAACATCACAAATATAATACTGAAACTCATAATTTGTGTCAATACAATTCATACTCTGAATACTAACACAATTCTGATATAGAATCTCAGTCAATATCTTCCAAAAATCATAACAATTACAGAAACGGTCTGTTCTTTAATCTGACTTCAATTATATAATATCTACGGAAGTAGAAATACCATATCTGAATCATATTCAATTCTGGCAACATCATAAATTCAAATCATGTCTAAACGTAACAAAACTTACGTCTAGTTGTACCTGTCGTCGCTAGGAACTCAGTACTGAAGTCAGATTTAAAATCTGACGGACGGATTTCTCGCCAAGTCAAATTACAAGCTTCGAAAGCTTTTCCTCTCACTTTCGTTTCCTTCCTTTTCTCCTTTCTGATGGATTTGCATGTAAGTATATATATATTTATATATATATATATATATATATATATATATATATATATATATATATATATATATATATATATATATATATATACACATGTTGCATGAAGAGAAACGTGTCACCCTTTTCCAAATGCCGGTTGGCGCTCGGGCAGTCATAACATTCCGCCCGGGCGCGAGCTCGGCGCTCGGGCGGTGAAGATCTGCCGCCCGGGCGCGAGGCTCTCTGTCTCCGAATTACCCGTTGGCGCTCGGGCGGTCAAAAACTACCGCCCGGGCGCCACACCTTCTGCCCGGACATTAATTTGTGATGCATTGGCGCTCGGGCGGTCCTTTTCTACCGCTCGAGCGCCGAAGGTTCTGTCCAAATTCTTGGCTAACCATACAACGACGCCCGGCCTCGTCATTTGAGTTCTTATAACCTCAATTATGTCAATTAATCAACGTCTGATTACAATAATTAAATCTCGGGCATTACACCAAGTATGCGAATGTCAGACGTAGACCACTAGGATTTGAAGAAGGGGCCAGAGTATTTTTAAATATTTCTCCTTTCAGAGGCATTGTCAGATTTGGCAAGCGTGGAAAGTTGTCTCCTAGATACGTCGGTTCGTATGAGATTCTGGAGAAGATTGGTGATCGAGCATATCGACTTGCTCTTCCTTCTTCTTTATCTGGGATACATGACATTTTTCATGTATCGATGCTGCGTAGATATATGCCAGATATTTCTCATGTCATTCAGCCTGACGAAGCCGAGCTTGATCAGAATTTGAGTTATGTTGAACAACCGATACAGATTCTTGATCGGAAAGAGAAGCAGCTCAGAATGAAGACTATCCCGCTTGTGAAAGTTAAGTGGAGTAGTCATGGCATCGAGGAAGCGACTTGGGAGACAGAAGTAGATATGAGACAGAGACATCCCGAGTTATTTACATGATGTGAGTATTTATTCAGTTTTGATTATATTGCTTTTCATATATGATTTCATAGAATTGCCTGCGATTTCGAGGACGAAATGATTTCTTAAAGGGGGAGAAATGTAAGGCTTGAGATTTATTAGTCTTCATTGATGTGATATTCGAAAATATGAGAATGCATGACATGTAATGAGAGGTACTAGATTTAGTAGTCTTCATTGACGTGATATATAAGATATGAGTATGCATGACATGTAATGAGAGGAACTAAGTGAGATGAGATTATGGAATATGGCATGGATGAGAGACTGCACCTGCACTCCAGTTTATACTGCACCTGCGGTCACTTATATTGAATTTCAGAATGTATGGCCGAAGCCACACCGCACCTGCGCCCAGAAATGTACCGCACCCATGGTTGATGGCCAGTAGGGTAGGAAATTTTATGCGAAGCCAGACTGCACCCGCGGTTTCCGAGGCACCGCACCTGCGGTCGTCGATTGCAGAATTTGTATGGGTCTGCCGAGAGCTAAGCGCACCCGCGGTCCGGAAGGAGCGCACCCGCGGTGCTGCAAACGAGAAATCCACCTTTTCATCTTAAGCTGACACATGGCAGGGTATATATATATTTCGAACATGAGTCATTCTTTCTTCATTTCCTGAGCTGAGAACGAAAGCAAAGCAACTAGAATTCCCTTAACATCTTTATAGCTTTGAGTGGTGGTTGTGTTAAATCTATTTATACGAATTGTAATCCGAGTTCAGATTATCGATCCTCTTGTCACAAGCTTCGTATAGACGTAAGTTCTATTATGTTTTAGTGTGTGTTACAAGTTATGAATGGAAGGAAATAAGATTTGAACTCTTTGATGTGTGCATGAGAATATATGCATCATATATTCGCAAACGGATCGATTATCAGATTTTATACGCAATTTGCATGAAATTCCAGTATGTTGGCCGAAATAGAGGGTGTCGAATCTTAGTATTTTAGCTTGGTATTGTGATGATTATGAGCTGTGATGTTGATTATGTTGTTGTTGAGTTGATCGGTATCGAGAAATCATGCCGTTACGCCGTTGAATTGTACTGAGATTGATTTTTAAGTCCAATTTGTATTGATTGGAATTATGAATTGATAGAATGCATCTCAATATGCCATTTCAGATTCATATTGGCAACTTTGATAGCGAGACTTCGACTACGACACAAATTGTACAACAACGAAAGGTATAATTCATGTGAATTCGAGAGATATGACTCGAATCAGACTTGGTTGGAGTTTCCCAAAATCACATACTAGTTGTTGTTTATATTGTGTTATGTTTATGTCTTGTTTATAGATTTATATTCAAGCATTTGAGATAGGAAAGTCATTGGCAGATTTGCCAAATTTCTAGATGTTCGGTGGTATCGACGCATAGGAGCAGACTTCCTCCGATTGTAGACATTCGATACAGACAGGACCAAAATCTAGGAATAAGACGTACCGTTATCCCGATTGGGAGGGTAGGTGACAGACAGTGACGTCTTATTCATACCGGGATCCCTAGAGTTAGAGTTCGAGTCGAGTCAAGATATGAATTGATTTGAGTGGTATGTTTATATTGCTTTGGTTTCATAGATTATGGAAACCATTGCTATTGCTTTTATTCATGATGATAGCATGTTCATGTTTTATGATTATGTATATACATGCATACATGTTTTATACTGGGATTCGTTCTCACCGGAGTTTCCGATTGTTGTTATGTTTGTATGTGTGCATAACAACAGGTGGGACAGGATCAGGGTCACGCAGAGGATGAGAGATGGACGATAGCGTGGAGATCACGGGCGTTGAAGAAGAACTAGTGTTTTTTTTAGACATGTACTCCATCTAGTTGTAGTTGGTATTGAACACTAGTTTGTAGATAAGTAATCAAACAAGACATGTTTATGATTGTTAAATAAAGCTTGTGTATGTTTATGTACAATTGTTATTAGAAAAGATCCAATTAATCCCATATTTATTAGAAAAGATCCAATTAATCCCAGAAAGAATTGAGTTAGAGCCCGGGTCCCCACAACAGCAGACATCTGACTACAGTGTTGCAGACCTTGCAGAAGCATAAGTTATTCGCAAAGTTCAGTAAGTGCGAATTCTGGTTAGAGAAGGTGGCTTTCTTAAGCCATATTGTTTCTAGCTGCGGTATTGAGGTAGACCCAGTGAAGGTTACAGCAGTCAGAGATTGGGTTGTGCCGCAGAATGCATCAGAGATCCGCAGTTTTCTTGGGCTAGCGGGATATTATCGGAAGTTCATTAAGGGATTCTCCTCTATCGCAGTTCCACTCACATCATTGACCAAGAAGAATGTTAAATTTGTGTGGAGCGATGAGTGTCAGAAGAGCTTCGATACTTTGAAGCAAGTTCTTATCTTAGCACCAGTTTTGGCCATGCCGTCAGGGCCCGGAGATTTTGTTCTGTATACCGATGCTTCGAAGCTCGGTTTAGGCGCAGTATTGATGCAGCATGGGAAGGTGATAGCGTATGCTTATCGACAGTTGAAAACCCATGAGAAGAATTACCCTACCCATGATCTGGAGTTGGCAGCCGTAGTTTTTGCCTTGAAGATTTGGAGGCACTATTTATATGGAGAGAAGTGCCAGATCTTTACCGACCACCAGAGCCTCAAGTATTTCTTTACGCAGAAAGAGCTGAATATGCGTCAGAGACGATCGTTGGAGCTTGTGAAAGACTATGATTGTGACATTAGCTACCACCCGGGTAAAGCTAATGTAGTTGCGGATGCATTGAGCAGGAAAGTTGCAGTGATGGCCCATTTGACGATTCAGACACCTCTTCAGTTTGAGATGCAGAGGTTTGATCTAGAGGCATATCCTCAAGGTAGAGTTCCCCGTCTATCTACTTTGATGATTCAGTATTCCCTTATTGACCGTATTCGCAGTGGCCAGCCAGCAGATGAGCAGTTGGCACAGTGGAAGCAGAGAGATGAGGCCAAGGGCAGTGTGTTGTATTCAGTTAGCGACGGTATTGTGAGATACCGAGACAGGATGTGGGTTCCCAGCAGTGGTTATATTTGAGCTGATATTTTATCAGAGGTCCATATGTCGCCGTACTCTATTCACCCTGGGAGTAAAAAGATGTACAGAGATCTGCAGTTACTGTATTGGTGGCCCGGAATGAAGAAGGATATCCGACGTTTTGTATCCGAGTGTCTGACTTGTCAGTTAGTGAAGGCAGAACATCAGAGACCATCAGGTTTGCTCAAGCCTCTTCTTATTCCCGAGTGGAAGTGGGAGAATGTTACCATGGAATTCGTGACCGGTTTGCCGAAGTCAGTCAGAGGATCAAATGTTATCTGGGTGATTGTAGATCGTCTTACCAAATCAGCGCACTTCTTGCCTACTAAGACGACTTTCACCATGATTCAATATGCAGAGTTATACATCCGCGAGATAGTAAGACTTCATGGTATCCCAGTTTCGATTGTGTCTGACAGAGACCCCAGATTCACTTCCTCGTTTTGGAAGAGTTTGCATTCAACTATGGGTATGAAGTTGCTGTTTAGCACAACTTTCCACTCTCAGAGAGATGGGCAGTCAGAGCGAGTTATTCAGATCTTGGAGGATCTTCTCCGTGCTTGTGCCATTGATTTCTCAGGGAATTGGGAGTCTAACCTACCATTGGTAGAGTTCACCTATAACAACAGTTTTCAGCCGTCTATAGGTATGGCACCGTATGAAGCACTGTATGGCCGTAAGTGTAGATCTCTTGTTCATTGGGATGAAATAGGGGAAATATCAGAGTTGGGTCCGGAGATTATTAAGCAGGCTACCGATGTAGTAGTCAAGATCCGTGATAGGATGAGGACTGCTCAGAGTCGACAGAAAAGCTATGCAGATCAGAGGAGGAGAGATTTAGAGTTTACCGTTGGTGACCATGTCTTTGTGAAAGTAGCACCTCTGAAGGGTGTCATGCGATTTGGGAAGAAAGGAAATCTCAGTCCGAGACATTGGACCATTTGAGATCCTCGACAGAATTGGGATGCTAGCTTATCGTGTGGCTCTTCCGCCGAATCTGGTCGCAGTACACAATGTGTCCACGTCTCTACGCCGAGGAAGGATATGGCGAATATTTCGCATGTCTTGAACTTTGAGCCGCTGCAGCTTACTCCGAACCTGTCTTATGAGGAGAGACCAGTGCAGATCTTAGACAGACAAGAGAAGAAGCATCGGAACAAGCTGGTTAAGCGAGTGAAAGTCAAATGGCTCAACCATTCAGAGGAGGAAGCTACGTGGGAGTCTGAGCCAGAGATGAGGAGTCGGTACCCCGAGTTATTCGGTGAGTTTTAATTTCGAGGAAGAAATTTATTTTAAGGGGGGAGGGTTGTAGAACCAGTAAATCAGACTACGTATCAGCCATGCATAATTTCTAGTATTCAAACTAAAATGATTTTATTGCATGAGTATTTAAATTCTTTTCTTTAAATTTATTTAATTCACGCAGTAGTTTAGTTGCTACCTTTTCAGTTAAATAAATGAGGCCGGACTGGAGTTGGAGTAAAGAGATAAATTTTAATATTAAGAAAACATTCCAAAAATTTATTTAAGATAAATAATAAGTTAATTTATTGTAAAAGAATGTTTAAGGAATTATTTAAGTAATTTAATTATTTAGCCATGCATGCAAGATAATGTTATTCCATAATTAATTTCTTAATTTACTAAAATATTTAACGGGTAGATAAAACACTAGAGATTTAAAATCCAATAATTAAGAAATATTTTTCCCTCCAATTTATTGTGATTTCCGGCCATTGTACTTTAAGGGATTTAAAATTTTGTCAACTCACCAGTTTTGATACCTTTTTTTATCCCTTCTTAGCATAGATAATCTCTAAAATTTTATTCACCACTAATTAATATTTAAGCAATGTTCTACCATGTTTATCTAGCAATATTTCCCTCCTTTTTAATTAAGAAAATCATCCCCTCCCTTATTTTAAAATTTTAAATTAGTTTATCAACTCACTCCTTATTATCTCTTCATAATATTTCTTGGTATATAATTTTTCTCCACTTTTAAATCACCAACAAATAATTAATCAAGCAATATTCCTACCCATATTTATTTAGTGGATTTTCGATCCCCCTTGGTAGATTTAAAAAGTTTGACTACTCATTTCCTTGATTCCTTTCCTTATCCAAATTTTTGGTAGATATTCCCTCAACTTGTAATCCTCAATAATTAAACAACTAAGCAATTTCTCCCTTGCTTTTGAATGATGAAAATTGGCCATACACCCTAGAATATCAACCTCAAAATCTTTGATATCATTCTCCTTCCTTATCTCACAAATTCAAAGATAGAAAAGATTATTTGCTCCCTTTATCTTGCAACCTTTTCTTCATCTCCTAGACTCATTCCTCCCCTCCATTATTTCGAAATTTCAGAGCAAAACTGGAGAGAAAAATCATGAGCAAGCCATAGAAAATCAAGAGAGAAAGTGAGAAAAGAAGAACACTCTGTCTCCTCCGCGCCACATCGTTGTTTGTCTTTTGTTTCCTTCAAAACAAAAATCCAGGCATGTATATGTTTTTTTTGCTCCTCAATCAAGCCATATAGTGGTTTTTATAATCTTATGTGCGTGATTTTTAACCATGAAAACCGAAATGCATGACAAAAATTTTTGAAGCATGTACAGAATTTTCTCGCCTCCCTTGTGCACTTCACGTTTCTGCTTGGTTTTGATGGTTCAGGGGTTGGCTCATGTCCAGGCTCCCAAGGCTGCATCTAGACATGCACTAGGACATCTTAGGATCATATTGGTCCATTCGTTCAAGCCCCATACATGCTGTAAAGTTAGAAACGACAGCTACTCCTCCATATTGTCACAATGAGTCTCGATTTTATTGTTTGCTGTCAAGGGAGAAAGTTTCTGATCTTGGCTGCCCTAGGGGCTATAGCCATGGTTAGAACGCCCCCTTATTATGTCTAAGACGTGACCAAGTCGTTATTTTGAGGCTTGGTCCATGATGGAATCGGTTTTCAAATAAAAACCAGAACAACCCCTTCGACCCCTTCATTTTCTACATGTGTTTGTCCGAGTTTATGGTGTTGGTGTGCATCTTGGTTGGCTTCTTAGCCCTTATCCACGGTTCATATCATACCCCTTGATGTCTAGATCATGCCATGGTCAATAAATGGCCACTGGAAAGGTCCATGACAGCAAACGAAGCAATCCTCCCCAAGCGCACAGGTGTGCTCTCGAGTGGAACCATTTGGCTTGTTCGGTTGTCGCATGGATTGTGACTGGAATAGGGCCCTTAGCCATGGTTCAAGCCAACCCATAGGATGTTGGAAAGAGGTTATGGTCGGTGGTTCAAGCCCCAATGGCCAGTAGCCTTGCAAACGACGGAAGGGAACGCTAACACTGCTGCTGTAATTTTTGACAGCAAGTGTGCTGCGGTTCAGAGGCGAGTTTCGAGCCGTCGGTTGGCTTTTAGCCTATGAACTTAGACTAGACAGTATCTCATCAAGTTAGGAAGGTCCTATTTTTGACCGTTCGTGATTCGGTTAAGTTTAGAGGTCGTACGAGAATTTACGGTGCGATGTGCCAAATTGACTCTCGAAAGAGCGTTTAATGTTTTGGCCTCCATTCACCAAAAATTTCGACTTGTATTATTTTTGGAGCATTATTTCATCATTTTAGGTGTATCTTAATCATGACTAAATGATGGTTCGGTGTTGGCTCGGGATGGAACGGAGTCATGATTAAATACTAAGTCAATGGGCGTAATTGTCTCATTTATGGATTCAATTACAAAGTTTGGTCAAGTAAAATCATTTGCATATTTTTCATATTAGATTTAAGTCGCAGCGAGCCTAGGAACGATCCAACCCATGCGGTAAAATATTACAGGATAGTTAATTAGGTCATTTAATTATGTTACGTGCATAAGAATATAAATTATTCATTTTTTAGATTTATGCGATATTGCTTGTGGCCATTTCACTATCATGGGATTATTGTATCACCCGGTGGTCACCTACCGGTTAAGTTCAGTTCAGTTCCACCCAGTATACTGTGGCATTAGTCTGATCAGACGATTATTACTTCACCCAGTGGTCACTTACCGGTCCAGTTCAGGGGCCACTTGCATAGAACATATTCTCAACAGAAAATTATTATTACATGTTATTTCATGACAAATCTCCATGGAGCAAACAATTCACTTAAGATTTTCAGTTCAGTTATGCACGTATTATAATTAATCATGACATGATATATTTACGTTACTCCATACTTAAGACATTTTTACTTTGCATGCAATTTTATTATTTATTTACTCGTTAATTTATGATGTATGCATGCTGAGTTTTTAGACTCACTAGACTTGATTGTTGTAGGTACTGATGAGGTTGGGATCGAGGATGGGGACTAGTGAGCCACCTTGGGTCAGCAGTAGTGGAACCCGAGGACCTCATTTCAGCATTTACAATTTTTATGCAAAAACATTTTTTACCTTTTGTTGGATTATTTTTAAATTGAATTTTGCAAACAATAGTTACTTCCGCTGCTATTTTAAATATTTAAATATTGAATCTTTTTATCAGTTTATTTATTTAAAAAGGCATTTTAATTAGTTAAAGAGAAAATTTTAAATTTTTCCACAAATTTCCAAATACGAATTTTTGGGCCTTTATAGCAGTCTTAGCTCCACATGGTCCATCGGGGGGTGCACTAGGCTCCACCACGGAAATACGATCGTCGGGGTCCTTTGGGGCTTTTTCCATAATTTTATTAAAATTAAAACTAGGCTTTTCCATTAATTCTTTAATTAACGTATAGTGCAACGATTAAATCCCGGAAAATTCCAAAACTCATTATTTTGATCCCAAATTTTAAACATAACATTTTTATTATTTATTCTACCCTTGTTAGCCATGAACCGCACCCCTGGACCCACGGTTCCAATTTTGGTTCTTTAATTTTCGAATTTGACACACATGCGAACACACCGAGCCAACTCCCAAAATACTCGAGCCATGCCCAAGCCACCTCGAGCCAAACCCGACCAACCCATCTAGTGACCCTCTTGACCAAGCCCAGCCCAAAGAACCATCCCTTAACTCGCTCAAACTCTCCTGGACAAACCCATAGATGTGCATGGTTTGTTATTCACGCCTATGGACTCCTAGCCAACCTAGGACACTTCCAGCCAAGCCACCACTGAGCCCACCTGACCCTAACCAACCCTGGACCACACCCAAACCTGAGCAAGCCCAGCCCAGACCACTGAACCCACGCACAGAGCCTCTGTCCGAAGGTACAAGCTGCGGACATGACCCTTCCCTCTCGCCTAGGACTCTTGGCTATCTAGGAATCTCTTAGCCGAGCCACCACCAAACCATCATGACCCTAACCAACCCTGGACCATTCCGAGGCCCAGCCCAGACCAACACAGCCCCTAGAACCCAAGCTGCAAACCCCTTAAACCAACAGAACTCAACCTGCACGCTAAAGTGCTCCCTCACGCTCTCTCGAGCCAGCGGCCTGCCCAGCCACTCCAGCCCCTGGACCAGCCCTTATCCATCATCCTTAGACCCTATAAGACCTGCCTTGCTCACCCAAGCCCCAGCAGCAAGCCCCCTTTGGTTGTTGTCACACACACGAGCGTGGGGGAGAGTCCCTCTTCACGTGGACTCTTCCCCAGCCTAAAGCTTGAACCCTAGCCGGCCTAGGTCACTTCCTAGGACCTAAAATTGACCCCTAGGATCCAAAATACACACCTGGTTGAGCCATCTGCCCCCATGCATAAGAACCTAGACCTTGAATTTGCAAACCCAATAACAAACCCACAGCTCCTTCATGAAAAATTCCTATGGTTTCCAGCTTGATATTCCTTCCATATTTATCATGTTTCCCTCATATTTTTATCGTGTATTAGCAGTGTGTCCGTCGGATTCAATTTTTTTTTTAATAATAGCGTAAAATTGTCGCATTTTTGAAAATATACGAGCTACCGTAAAAATAATTCATCATATTTTTCATGCATAAACCATTAAACACACACATATTATGATTTGTATGATGTTTTAAAAATGTTTAGAAAATGTGCCTTTGCGTTTATAACGCTCGAATATACGATCTTCGGCGAGGGTGTGACGTTGGACTACCGGACGACGAAGAACACAAGCTTTCTTCTTAATGGAGGCTGAATTATGAGGTTTAAAACACTTAGAACACTTATTTATAAAAAAAAAATAAATGTTAATGGGCTTTGGTTTTGGGCTTGCAAGCTTAAGGGTAATTGGGCCTTCTTTAAATCATTAAATTGGGTCCAATAGTTTATAAAATAAGTTTTCCATAAAATAATATTTTTGATATTTTAAAACTCCTTGTTTGCCCGAAACCGGCTTCCAGGGAAAAATCGAGCTCGACTAGTAAAATAATTCGAACTCCAACATTTTTAGGAAAATTAAATCATTTTTAAATCATATTAGGAAGCCTTGCTCTTAATTAAATAAAAATACATATTCTTGTCTTGGTCGTCTCCGGTCTCCTTTTCCTTGTCTATTATAAAATATTCGGGTAAAATCCTTAATTTCATGTAATCATGTCATATTATCATTTAATTATTCAATCATGCATTTAATCATTTAATAAATATTATGCAAGAATTTAAAAGCAATTAAATAAAACAATTAAGCAAATAAAATAATTTGCATGCATGCGGTTTACGTGAAATGATTTTTCGAACGTTACAGTAGGCATAGATACTTCCATGTGTTTAGGGGATTTAAGACTCCCAAATATGAAGAGATATCGGCTGAATGACTGTAGGAACATTGCATTGAACATTATTCCGGATTTGTTCAAATTGATCATCTGCCCAGAAGAAAATTCAAAGACTTTTAGAATGTCCCCAATTTTGTTGCCCTCCTCGATGTCTGCCCTGAAGAACAAAATACAATCATCAGCAAACATTAAGTGAGAGATAGATGGCGCCCTCCTACAAGCTTTGACCCCATGAATGGCTTCCTTTGCTTCGGATTTGGACATCTGTAATGCCCAAGAATTATAGAATTGTTAAACCAAGATTATTAATCTTCATTAACGGGAGACTCGAAAGATATGCGAATGCATGACATGCAATGAGGGAAGAAAACACATGAGAAAATAGGGTTTACAAGACCGCACCTGCGCCCAGAACAGGAGTGCACCCGCGGTCATGCAATTGTGGATTTTGGCAAGAAATTCCGTAGCATCACCGCACCCGCGGTGCTAGCCAGAGCGCACCCGCGGCGCCGACACCGCACCCGCGGTACAGAACAGAGCGCACCCGCGGTCAAGCTTCGGGAAATCTTGGAAGAGGATTAGGACATCGACCGCACCCGCGGTGCATGCAGGACCGCACCCGCGGTGCGACGTGCCACTTGAAAAGTAGACACGTTTCCTGGATTGCATGCAGTATATATATAAGAATGGCACGTGTTTTCCCTCAGAAATTCAGAAAAAGGGTCGAGGATTTGAGAGAAAAATCCTTACGCCTTTTAGATTTGCGATTGTGGAAGATCCGTCCATCAGAATTCAAATCCGAACGTAGTATCGTGTTCCTCTCGACACGAGCTACACAAGGACGTAAGTTTTATTACGTTTTGAGATGTTTTGGAAATATGATGTTGCTAGAATCGAATATGATTCAGATATGGCGTTTCTACTATCGTAGATATTATAGAATTGAAGTCAGACTGAAGAACAGATTGTTTATGTATTTGTTATGATTTTTGAAAGATATTGACTGAGATTCTATATCAGAATTGTGTTAATATTCAGAGTATGAATTATGTTGACACAGATTATGAGTTCCAGTATTATATTTGTGATGTTCAGAGTGACGGGGTTATTCAGATTGTATTATTATGCCGTCGAAACATCAGTTGATTTAGACTGATCAGATTCAGATATG
The DNA here is from genome assembly GCF_022965805.1 of Primulina eburnea. Taxonomy (NCBI): domain Eukaryota; kingdom Viridiplantae; phylum Streptophyta; class Magnoliopsida; order Lamiales; family Gesneriaceae; genus Primulina; species Primulina eburnea. Next base: position 14,217,524 of record NC_133112.1, on the reverse strand, counting down.
ATTTCGATTTGATTGTGATATTATTGATATGACTCAGACTATATCTTGTTCAGACATTGATCAGATTGTATACTGAATTGGGTATTGATCAGAACAGATTGTGTATTGAGTTATTTACTGACACAGCGTATTCAATATTGGCATTTCAGATTTGATATGGACAGAGTTGAATACCAGACTTCGTCTTCGTCAGACAGGGACGACAAAGGTATAATTCATGTGATATTTGGGAAGATATAACTCAAATCAGATCCTATTTGAGTTTCCCAATTAAATCACATACTAGACCTATTGTTTTATTGTTTATATCTAGATATGATTATGATTGTTTATAGATTTGTTTATAGAACTTGTATACAAATCTTGCTATGCTTTGTTTACAGATCATGTGGCATTGCATTAGAATGATTATGCTTGTTTACAGATTGTTTATTCATGCATTAAGATAGGACAGTCTGGAGATCAGGCAGACTTCTAGATGTTCGGCAATATCTCAGCTTAGGGGAAGATCACCGCCCCTTTGTAGACGTGGATACAGATCAGGCCGAAATCTAGGAATAAGACGTACAGCACCACGATTGGTAGTGTAGGTGACAGACAGTGACGTCTTATTCACACCGGGATCCCTAGAGTTATAGTCGAGTCGAGTCTAGACATGATTGGACTAGAAATGCATGTGTTTAGAGATGCGGTTTCATAGATTATGAAACCCATGGTTATTGCTTTCAGTCATGATAGCATGTTTATATGAATTGTTTTAAATTGCATGTTTATCTGAATTGAGTTGCATGCTTATTTTGATTTGATTTAATAGATTATGAAATCTATTACTTTTGCATGATAGCATGCTTTATGATTTAGATTTTTTCTATACATGCTTACCATGTTTTATACTGGGATTTATTCTCACCGGAGTTATCCGGCTGTTGTCTTGTTTTGTATGTGTGCATGACAACAGGTGGGGCTGGATCGGGGTCAAGAAGATGATAAGAGAAGACGAGTTAGCGTGGTGATTCCGGACTTACTGTAGATTTGGTTTATTACTTGAACTTAGTAATCGAACCTTAGACTTGGATTGTATAGTATTGTACTTTTATACTGAAATGTATTTTATACAGATATGTATAATATTTAGATTCCATTACCTTCCGCATTTACATTTTAAAAAGAAAAATTTTAGACCCTGTTTATCAGAACTGATAATTAAATCCCAACGATGATTAAGAAGATGATTAGCGTCCGGGTCCCCACAACAGGTGGTATCAGAGCTGATAGTTCCTTTAGGCTTAGATTATCAGAGCGATAGATCCTTTAGATTGAGATAGTCAGAGTTGATAGACCTTTTAGACTGAGATAGAAGATAATGAGCGGGGTAGATTGAATTTTCTTTCCTTGCATGTGATTGCTAGCATGAGATTTATTGCAATGTTGATTTACATTGTGTGTGCTAGCATGATTTATTGCTTTCCCTATTACATGTTGTTTGTTATCTGAGTTGATTGCAGCATGTAATGGTTAAGACTGAATCAGAACCGAGTCTGGATCAGAGATATATGATCAGAGGAGGGCTGAGACAGATTGTATAGATTATGTACTAATCTGTTTGATATTCAGATATACCGCCTCGGATATTTCCAGAAAGGGGTAGTACTTCGTCTGAACAGATGGATACATTGGAAATTCAGCTAAAAGAAAAGATGAAAGAGTTTCAGTTATTACAACCGCCGATTCTGAGTGGTACCGAGACATCTGAAGATTGTCAGAACTGGTTTGATGATATAGAAATCTTGTTCGATTTACTTGATTGTACAGATGAACAGAGGGTTAAAATGGTACCTTATCAGTTACGAGAAGCCGCCAGGAGTTGGTGGATTACCAGTAGAAGAATGTGGGAACAGAGAGGTACAGTGATTTCGTGGGAAATATTCAGAACTGAATTTTATCGAAGATTTTTCCCAGTCTTGTACCGAGAGAACAAGAAAACAGAGTTTGAGAATTTGAGCCAAGGGCAGCTGAATATTGACGAATATATTGCTAAATTCTCTACTCTACTGCATTTTGCTCCTCAGATAGTTGGAAATGATGAAGCTATAGTAAATCAATTCATCAGAGGCTTGAATTCAGAGGTAGTTGCATTTATGAATCTGCAGCGACCTTACCATTTTGCTGACATCCTGAGTAGAGCGAAGAGAGCTGAGGCGAGTCTGATTAGACAATTGACAAGGTTGTGTGTGAAGCCACCCCAGACACAGCAGTCCCCTCTTCGAATTGAGCGTGGCAGCACGAGTGGAAAGCAAGATTTGCTGAAAGCCCAAAAGAAGCCATTCAAGAAGTTGGGAAGTGGTTCCTCTAGCTCAAGTGGTTCCAGTCCAAGCCATACCGATGTCTATTGTAGGACTTGCGGAGGGAGACATTCCTCAGAGCAATGTCAAGGAGTGCTTGGTAGATGCAATATCTGTAAACAGCTGGGGCATTTTGCTAAAGTTTGTCCCCAGAGACGGTCCCGAAATCTTAGGGAACAGCGTGTAAGTGAGAAACAGACCCAGGATCCACAACAAGTACTATTTTTTTATGATTCTATTGCATATGTATTGCTATATACTAATGCATTTGTTAAGAATATCTTTGACTGAGTTGCATGGAGATATGCTGGGTTTGTTGTACTGTAGTATAGAGTCCTTGCTTGTTGAGGAAATATTGATACCAGAGATTTTTTTGTATATATTATATACTACAGTAAGATGAAAATGAGATTGAGCTAGATTATGATGTACTTGTGTTTCTGATTTGACGGCATTATTGATGTTAATATGCTAAACAAGTACAGAACTATTATAGATTCCAGTCAGGAAAGTATAAGATTCAGACCAGATATGGCTGATGAGTAGAGATTTCACAGTAAGGATTCCAGATTTCGAATTCCTTTGATATCTGTGTTGTATATGACTCGATTAATACAGAAAGAAGCAGATTGCATCCCTATGTATTCAGTAGAGCTACTGAAAACGAGCCTAGCATTGGCAGATTTGCTAATGATGTATGAATTGGCTGATGTTTGCCTAGATAAGATGTTAGATTTAAGATATATCAGAAAGATAGATTTCAGAATTAAATTCAGATCAGATACTGATTTTTGTTTTAGAATTCAGTACAGAATGATATTGAGTGTACAGAATGATACAGAATGAATTGAAAGATCAGTAGAAGAATATTGACCAGGAGTTACATCTGATTTAGTGATACTCTTGGGCATGTTCAGTATCTTCAGGGATGTTCTGATGATTTTATGCTCATTGTCTCTATGAGATTTGATATAATTGTAGCATCTGATTGATTGAATAGAATATCTGAAGATTGTATTGAATATTCTGAGAACTGTGATGATTGTATACAGAAATTGTTCAGATAAGAATCTTGCTTGAAACAGATTGTATTCAGAATATGTGTTATCTGAAGTTGTATACAGATTGATTTTGTTACAGTTGAGATTGCAATCAGTGATTGATAAGATACCGATATTAGAAATGTCAGATATTTCAGAAATATATTCTGTCTGATTTGACAGATTATTTAATTCGACTATTGCTATATATCTGCTGAGTATTCTTATTGTTCTCAATCAGTATTGGAGATATCTTATATTGTTTTGGAGAGCATATTTTATTTGCAGATAAGATATATCAGTTGATCAGAATGACATGAAGATATTTATCAGAAATCCTTACTTTATGAGTTCACTGAACTCACTAGATCTGTATAGGATATTGATATTTCGTTTCTGATTTGATATTACTGTGTTGTGAATCCGTATTTGCTACAGATTAGTGTGAACTAGAGGGAGTATATACAGTTTCAACCGAATCAGAGTTGAATTCAAGAGTTACAGCAATTCAAGAATGTGATCAGAATGTTCAGAACTTGATTGTAATATTCAGATCAGAGTAACAGATATGTGATTCTGTATTTTGTATGAGACTGATTACCTTGTGTGTAATGCCTGGAAAATTTATCCCAGTAATCAGTAATTATTGAATTATAATTTGATATGATTATGAAAAGATTAACCGAGACACGAAATAAGATTACATGTGAAAAGGAATGTGCGAGGACAGTAGCTGTGGCGCACATGCGCGAACCAATGCGCGCACATGCGCCAACAGGACAGAAGGTCTCGCGCATTTGCGCGATGAATGTGCGCGCATATGCGCGAGTTGTGCGGAACGCCACGGTAAACTCCAGTAGCCCTCGCGCATATGCGCGGAAAGAGTCGCGCATATGCGCGAGCTGCTGAGGTGAATTGTGCGGAGACCCGAAGGTCTCGCGCATATGCGCCGAGGAACTCGCGCATATGCGCGAGACGTGGATTGCCAAGAGCGAGCCACTTGCTTGGCTGCATGTCGTGTGTATATATATATATATATATGTACATGCAATTCATTCCTCAGAAATAGAAAAGGAAACCGAGGGAAAAGTTTAGCTTTTTGTGATACAAGTTACAATCGTTCACAATCCGTCCGTCTGATTTTGATTCCGACTTCGGTACCGAGTTCCTAGCAACGTAGGCTTCAACTGGACGTAAGTTTTACTACGTTTTGACATGTCTTGAAATTATGATATTGTCAGAATTTAATGGAATTCATATATGATGTTCTTGACATGTTAGACATCATAGAATCAAAGTCAGATTAAGAAATAGACTGATTATGGAATTGTTATGATTTTCTGATTATAATCAGTTAATACCGGACAGATTTGGATTATTGATTGATTATAGAATGTATTGGATATGGGTTATAGATTGTAACTATTATCTGGTGAATTGGTATGGACGGGGATATTGGAAGTATACCGTTATACCGTTAATTTTGAATTAATTCCAGATTGATCAGATTGTTATGGAGTTGACTAGTATATTGATATGAGATTATTGATATTGTCAGTACCAGACAGATTGTGAGTGCAGGACTTTGACTGAGCAGGAAACCGAGACTGCAACGAAAGGTATAAGTCAATGTGGTATTGGGAGATGGACTTGAGTCGGTTTAGACTTGGGTTTCCCTAAATCACATACTTTATTTTATTGCATGGATATTGCATTACATTGATTAATGTACTTGTTCTCTTGTATTTAGATGACATGTATTAGACAAATTATCTTGTGACAGAAGTGCCGGATAGTGGTGGTATCGCCACGGCACATTGCACTATGTCTCAAGATAGGATGCTAGTGATAGAGCTACAGTCCTTGACGGTTAGGTCAGGACACTGGATGTTTGGTTATATCGAGTAATGGAATCTATTACGGAATTCGATATAGGAACACCATATTTGGTTATATCGAGTAAAGGGTATTGGAATTCTTCTATTACGGAATTCGATATAGGAATACCAGGGCACTGGTTATATCGAGTAATAGATATTATGGTTCCATCCTTTACGGAATTCGATATAGGAATACCACATCTGGAAACCGGGATCCCTAAACTAGGATTGAGTCTAGTCTGAATTATGAGTAATGTCGACAGTTTCATTTGATATTGTTTATGTTTCAGATTTTGATACATATTCATGTTACCTGATTACATGCTTTATAGTTGTTTATATGATTGCATGTTTCATTGATTTATACTGGGGATTATATTCTCACCGGTATATCCGGCTGTTGTCTTGTCTGTATGTGTACTTGACAACAGGTGGGACAGGTCCAGGGTCGAGGAGATGAAGAGCTAGATCGTGATTAGAGTGGTGGCACCGGACTTGGACTAGATGTAGGGTTAAACACTTGACTTTAGTTTTTAAACCCTAGTTTGAATAAATGTTGAAATACAGGATTTGTATTTTATATACTGATATGTATATATGTTGTATGTCACTACGTTCCGCATTTTAAAAAAAAAATTTAGACCCTGTTTTAATTGATTAATTAGTCCCAATGATGATTAAGAACTTGATTAGCGTCCGGGTCCCCACAACAGGTGGTATCAGAGCGATAGATCCTTGAGATTGAGATAGGAGATAGTGAGCGGGGTAGAATGTGTTTTCTTTCCTGCTTTTGATTGCTAGCATGATTCTTGTTTTAATACATGTTACCTGACTTATCTGTTATTGATATGATATTGTGTATTATTGGAATGGATCAGCTGTAAGATGATCCAAGGAGGCTTGAAATAGGATCATTGTTGGAGAATGCCAGAACAGGGGAGTACCTCAAATCCTCCCATGGATGTGACACCTACAGCAATGGAGAAATTGCTGAAAAGGTTTCAGTCATTTCATCCACCGACTTTGAAAGGAACGGAGAACTCCGTGGAATGTGAAAGTTGGTTGGACGATATTGAATCACTGTTTGACTCTTTGGAGTATACTGAGGAAAAGAGGGCGAAACTGATAATACACCAGTTGCATGACGTTGCTAAACACTGGTGGATCACGACGAAACGGGCATTGGAACAACGAGGTACGGCCATTACCTGGAATGTGTTTAAGACTGAATTTTATCTGCGGTTCTTCCCAGTATCGTATAGGAAGGACAAGGGAGCCGAATTTGCAAACTTGAAACAGGGCCAATTAAACATTGAGGACTATGTGGCTAAGTTCTCTACACTACTTCGATTCGCTCCCCATGTCGCTGAGCATGATGAGGCCGTTGCAGACCAGTTCATAAATGGCCTGAATCCAGAAATCTTTACCCTGGTGAATACTGGGAGGCCCAACAACTTCGCCGATGCCCTAAACAGAGCCAAGGGAGCTGAGGCAGGCCTGATGAGGCAGAGAGAGGCTTCGTTTGTGCTTACAGCACCGGGACAACAACTACCTCCTCGATTTGAAGGTGGCAGCAGCAGCAGTACCGGAAAGAAGGATTTCTTGAAGGCTAGAGGGAAGCAATTCAAGAAATCAGGGACTACCTCGTCCAGTTCGAGTGGCTCGAGACAGATCGGTCAGAGCCAAAGTTATACTGGACCCTACTGTGGTACTTGTGGAGGGAGACATTCCACAGATCAGTGCCGAGGAGTAGTTGGCAGCTGTCGTATCTGTAAACAGCAGGGACACTTTGCCCGAGTGTGTCCCCAGAGGAGTGCCCAGGGATCACAGGCAGCTGAGTCATCGGGATCCGTGGCTCAGGCAGGGAGACGATCTTCTGCCGTTCATTCCTTTCAGCCAGCACCGTCTACTCTGTCACAGCAGAGGCCAGGAGGGGGCCAGATCGTGAGCCAGCCTCCGAGACAGCAGGCCAGAGTTTTTGCTTTGACCGAGGAGCAGGCACAAGATGCACCTGATGATGTAGTTGCAGGTAACTGTTTTATTTCTGGTTATCCTGCTTACGTATTGATTGATACTGGTGCATCACATACTTTTATGTTTGAACGACTTGCTTTAATGCATTCATTGCCTGTTGAGTCCTTAGCTACTGCAGTATCTGTCACGTCTCCGTTAGGAACAGGTTTGATATCGGTGAAATCTGTGAAATCGTGTATACTGCAGTACGATGGGCATACGATTGAGTTAGACTGTATTGTGCTTGGTTTATCTGATTTTGATTGTATTGTCGGTATCGACATGTTGACCAAGTACCGGGCTACAGTCGATTGTTTCCACAAGATAGTTCGATTCAGACCTGAGATGGCTAAGGAGTGGAAATTTTATGGTAAGGGTTTTCGTGCTAGAATTCCTTTGATATCTGCAATGAATATGACTCGATTATTGCAGAAGGGAGCGGATGGATTCCTGGTATATTCAGTTGATTTACTGAAGACGAGCCCATCATTGGCGGATTTGCCAGTGGTGTGCGAATTTGCTGATGTCTTTCCAGACGAGATTCCTGGATTGCCTCCGATTCGAGAGATAGACTTCAGCATAGAGTTAATGCCAGGAACAGTTCCGATTTCGAGAGCTCCATACCGGATGGCACCAATCGAATTGAAAGAGTTGAAGGAACAGTTGGAGGATTTACTGGCCAAGGGATATATCAGACCGAGTGTATCTCCTTGGGGTGCTCCAGTACTGTTCGTGAGGAAGAAAGATGGGTCGATGAGACTTTGTATCGACTACAGGCAATTGAACAAGGCAACGGTAAAGAATAAATATCCATTGCCTCGTATTGATGATCGGTTTGATCAGTTGCAAGGTTCATCTGTTTATTCCAAGATCGACTTGAGATCTGGATACCATCAATTGAGAGTCAGGGATTCTGATATCTCAAAGACTGCATTTAGAACCAGGTATGGACACTATGAGTTTATTGTCATGCCTTTTGGTTTGACGAATGCACCGGCGGTATTTATGGGATTGATGAACCGCGTATTTCAGAAATACTTGGATGATTTTGTTATCATATTCATTGATGATATATTGATTTATTCGAAGAATATGATGGAGCATGCTAATCATCTGAGGATGGTGTTGAGAATTTTGAGGGCAGAGAAACTGTATGCTAAATTGTCGAAATGCGAGTTTTGGCTGAAACAGGTTGTGTTTTTGGGTCACATTATATCGGGAGACGGTATATCAGTTGATCCTAGTAAGGTTGAAGCCGTGATGAGTTGGCCGAGACCTATATCTGTACCAGAAATTCGCAGTTTTATGGGTTTGGCAGGATATTATCGACGATTTATTAAAGATTTTTCGAGTATTGCCAAACCGATTACTCAGCTAACTCAGAAAAATGCCCCATTTGTCTGGTCTGAGGAATGTGAGACCAGTTTTCTTGAGCTAAAGAAGAGATTGACCAGTGCTCCTGTGTTGACGATTCCTTCAAGCACTGGTGGATTTGTTGTTTACTGCGATGCATCTCACCGAGGATTGGGTTGTGTATTGATGCAATGGGGGCATGTGATTGCTTATGCCTCAAGACAACTGAAACCCCATAAAACTCGATACCCGATTCATGATCTTGAATTGGCAGCTATAGTCTTTGCATTAAAGATATGGCGACATTATCTGTACGGTGAGAAATTCGAAATTTATTCTGATCATAAAAGCTTGAAATATCTGTTTTCCCAATCAGAGTTGAATATGAGACAGCGAAGATGGCTGGATTTATTGAAAGACTTTGATTGTGAGATTAAATACTATCCAGGGAAATCCAACGCAGCAGCAGATGCGCTGAGTCGAAAGGTATGTGCACTATCCTTATCGACGATAGGTGTTTCGAATTTGATTGAAGACTGCTGTTTGTCTGGATTAGTATTTGAGACAGATCAGAGACCAATGAGATTATATACTATTCAAGCGGAACCAGAGCTGATTTTGAAAATTAAAGCGGCTCAAAGAGTTGATCAGAATGTGCAGAAGTCGATTGCTTTGGTCAAAGCTGGACATCGGTCAGAATATCAGGTCCAAAATGGTATTTTGTATGTGAATAATCATCTTGTTGTACCGAATGTTTCGGAGTTGAGACAGCGGATACTGACAGAAGCACACAACAGTCGATTTAGCATTCATCCTGGTGGCAGGAAAATGTATAATGATTTGAAGACACAATATTGGTGGAAACAAATGAAAGCAGACATTGCTACATTTGTATCAAAGTGTCTGAATTGCCAACAGGTGAAAGCTGAAAGAAAGAAACCAGGAGGATTATTACAGAGTTTGTCTATTCCTGAATGGAAATGGGATCATATTTCCATGGATTTTGTGACACAATTACCGAGATCCTCCCGAGGTTATGATGCGATTTGGGTCGTGATTGATCGATTGACCAAATCGGCATGTTTCATTCCATATAAGATGACCTACAGATACGATCAGATGGCCGATATCTACGTCAAGGAAGTTGTCAGACTGCACGGAGTGCCGAAGTCGATTGTTTCAGACCGTGACCCTCGGTTTACATCGCACTTCTGGCAGAGTTTGCAGCAAGCTCTCGATACGAAATTACATTTGAGTACCGCATATCATCCACAGACTGATGGACAGTCAGAGCGTACGATTCAGACATTGCAAGATATGCTGAGAGCTGTAGTACTTGATTTTAGCACTGGTTGGCAGGATGCATTGCCACTTTGTGAATTTTCGTACAACAATAGCTATCAAATGAGTATTGAGATGGCTCCATTCGAAGCGTTGTACGGAAAGAAATGTCGATCGCCTCTTTACTGGGATGATATCTCTGAAGTTCCTGAGACTGGACCTGACATGATCAGAGATATGAATGAAAAAGTAAAGTTGATTCAGAAGAAAATGAGGGCAGCTCAGGACCGACAAGCCAAATATGCCAACCTCAGACGACGACAGTTGGTATTTGAGGCAGGAGACCGAGTATTCCTGAAGATTTCTCCTTTCAGGGGTGTTGTGCGATTTGGGAAGAAAGGGAAATTGTCTCCACGATACGTGGGTCCTTATGAGATTCTCGAGAAGATAGGAGACCATGCCTATCGACTAGCATTACCACCTTCATTATCTGGAATACATGATGTTTTTCATGTATCAATGCTACGGAAGTATCTCCCCGATGATTCTCACATGATTCAACCAGACGAGACCGAGCTGGATGAGACATTGAGTTATGTCGAGAAACCGATCCGGATTATCGATCGTAAAGATAAACAGCTCAGAACAAAGACGATTCCTCTTGTGAAAGTTCAATGGACTCGTCATGGTGTTGAAGAAGCCACGTGGGAGACTGAATCTGACATGAGACAGGAATTCCCAGCCTTGTTTCACTGATGTAAATACGTACTCGATTGTAATTACATTTCTTCTTAATGATATGATTTGATTGCCTGTGATTTCGAGGACGAAATCGTATCTTAGAGGGGTAGAAATGTAATGCCTGGAAAATTTATCCCAGTAATCAGTAATTATTGAATTATAATTTGATATGATTATGAAAGGATTAACCGAGACACGAAATAAGATTACATGTGAAAAGGAATGTGCGAGGACAGTAGCTGTGGCGCACATGCGCGAACCAATGCGCGCACATGCGCCAACAGGACAGAAGGTCTCGCGCATATGCGCGATGAATGTGCGCGCATATGCGCGAGTTGTGCGGAACGCCACGGTAAACTCCAGTAGCCCTCGCGCATATGCGCGGAAAGAGTCGCGCATATGCGCGAGCTGCCGAGGTGAATTGTGCGGAGACCCGAAGGTCTCGCGCATATGCGCCGAGGAACTCGCGCATATGCGCGAGACGTGGATTGCCAAGAGCGAGCCACTTACTTGGCTGCATGTCGTGTGTATATATATATATATATATGTACATGCAATTCATTCCTCAGAAATAGAAAAGGAAACCGAGGGAAAAGTTTAGCTTTTTGTGATACAAGTTACAATCGTTCACAATCCGTCCGTCTGATTTTGATTCCGACTTCGGTACCGAGTTCCTAGCAACGTAGGCTACAACTGGACGTAAGTTTTACTACGTTTTGACATGTCTTGAAATTATGATATTTTCAGAATTGAATGGAATTCATATATGATGTTCTTGACATGTTAGACATCATAGAATCAAAGTCAGATTAAGAAATAGACTGATTATGGAATTGTTATGATTTTCTGATTATAATCAGTTAATACCGGACAGATTTGGATTATGGATTGATTATAGAATGTATTGGATATGGGTTATAGATTGTAACTATTATCTGGTGAATTGGTATGGACGGGGATATTGGAAGTATACCGTTATACCGTTGATTTTGAATTAATTCCAGATTGATCAGATTGTTATGGAGTTGACTAGTATATTTATATGAGATTATTGATATTGTCAGTACCAGACAGATTGTGAGTGCAGGACTTTGACTGAGCAGGAAACCGAGACTGCAACGAAAGGTATAAGTCAATGTGGTATTGGGAGATGGACTTGAGTCGGTTTAGACTTGGGTTTCCCTAAATCACATACTTTATTTTATTGCATGGATATTTGCATTACATTGATTAATGTACATGTTCTCTTGTATTTAGATGACAGGTATTAGACAAGTTATCTTGTGACAGAAGTGCCGGATAGTGGTGGTATCGCCACGGCACATTGCACTATGTCTCAAGATAGGATGCTAGTGATAGAGCTACAGTCCTTGACGGTTAGGTCAGGACACTGGATGTTTGGTTATATCGAGTAATGGAATCTATTACGGAATTCGATATAGGAACACCATATTTGGTTATATCGAGTAAAGGGTATTGGAATTCTTCTATTACGGAATTCGATATAGGAATACCAGGGCACTGGTTATATCGAGTAATAGATATTATGGTTCCATCCTTTACGGAATTCGATATAGGAATACCACATCTGGAAACCGGGATCCCTAGACTAGGATTGAGTCTAGTCTGAATTATGAGTAATGTCGACAGTTTCATTTGATATTGTTTATGTTTCAGATTTTGATACATATTCATGTTACCTGATTACATGCTTTATAGTTGTTTATATGATTGCATGTTTCATTAATTTATACTGGGGATTATATTCTCACCGGTATATCCGGCTGTTGTCTTGTCTGTATGTGTACATGACAACAGGTGGGACAGGTCCAGGGTCGAGGAGATGAAGAGCTAGATCGTGATTAGAGTGGTGGCACCGGACTTGGACTAGATGTAGGGTTAAACACTTGACTTTAGTTTTTAAACCCTAGTTTGAATAAATGTTGAAATACAGGATTTGTATTTTATATACTGATATGTATATATGTTGTATGTCACTACGTTCCGCATTTAAAAAAAAAAATTTAGACCCTGTTTTAATTGATTAATTAGTCCCAATGATGATTAAGAACTTGATTAGCGTCCGGGTCCCCACATTGTGGCATCAGAATGTTTCAAAATTGTATAACAGAATTGATATTTATAATCAGAGCCGAATACCAGGTGGGTATTTCTTCTTTATTTTATATTATTAACTGATTGTTTATACCGAATAGTTCGAATCAGATATCACAAATGGTGTCAGACATGCACAGTGATGGATTCAGTTTTCATTCGGATAACAGACAGTTGTGATATAAACAGATTAGATCCGTTATGGCAGAAATTGATGTTGGCAGAAATTGTACTGATAAGTCTGAATTGCTAACAGAAGAAGCTAGAAAGATAGAAATCAGAAGATTTGTTACAGAATATGTATATTTCTGAATAGAAATGGGATTACATTTCTATGGTTGTCGTAATGATATTACAACCATTTTCTTTAGATTTTGATATGATATGATTATGATTGACAGATTTCTCAATCTATATCTATCAGTTTGTACCAGATTACGTACAAACAGAACTAGATGACATAGATCGATGTCAAAGAAATGATAAGATGGATTAGAATATTGAATTAGATGATATCAGCTTGTGATTTTGTTTGAGTTTGTATTCGTGACATAATATATCATGAACTCTCTTTTAGATTGTTTCACAGATTGACAGGCAGTCAAAATGTGTTATCCAGATATTGGAAGACTTTGATGCAGCTTTAGTGCTGGATGTTAGCACTAATTGATATGATTTATTATCACTGCGTGACAATAACTATCAGCTTATCAGATGGGTAATGAGATAGTTATAGACAAGACAGTATACTGTGAATACTGTAGATTTCTTTTGAAGAAAATTAGAAGGAAGATGAAGATAGTTCAGAATGGACAGACTTAAGAAACCAACGTCGGATGATAACGATTGGTATTTGAAGCTGAAGATGGTATATGTCTTTGATTGAGATAAACAGATTTGATAACAGCAGATGGTACTGATAGGTGGTGAGTTGTAGCTTGGTTTATACGGATGTTGTATAACCAGTAATGCGAGATTGATTCTGTCGGAAGGATTGGAGAAGTATTATGACATAATACTTAGTGAATTCTTATTCCAGACTGGAATCAGATATTGGAGTTTTGGTCTAAACTCTGTTATACATTTCTTCTCGTACAACTGAATTGATTACTTGAGAGTTCGAGGACGAACTCAGATCTAAGAGGGGGAGAAATGTAATGCCCGAGAATTATAGAATTGTTAAACCAAGATTATTAATCTTCATTAACGGGAGACTCGAAAGATATGTGAATGCATGACATGCAATGAGGGAAGAAAACACATGAGAAAATAGGGTTTACAAGACCGCACCTGCGCCCAGAACAGGAGTGCACCCGCGGTCATGCAATTGTGGATTTTGGCAAGAAATTCCGTAGCATCACCGCACCCGCGGTGCTAGCCAGAGCGCACCCGCGGCGCCGACACCGCACCCGCGGTACAGAACAGAGCGCACCCGCGGTCAAGCTTCGGGAAATCTTGGAAGAGGATTAGGACATCGACCGCACCCGCGGTGCATGTAGGACCGCACCCGCGGTGCGACGTGCCACTTGAAAAGTAGACACGTTTCCTGGATTGAATGCAGTATATATATAAGAATGGCACGTGTTTTCCCTCAGAAATTCAGAAAAAGGGTCGAGGATTTGAGAGAAAAATCCTTACGCCTTTTAGATTTGCGATTGTGGAAGATCCGTCCATCAGAATTCAAATCCGAACGCAGTATCGTGTTCCTCTCGACACGAGCTACACAAGGACGTAAGTTTTATTACGTTTTGAGATGTTTTGGAAATATGATGTTGCTAGAATCGAATATGATTCAGATATGGCGTTTCTACTATCGTAGATATTATAGAATTGAAGTCAGACTGAAGAACAGATTGTTTATGTATTTGTTATGATTTTTGAAAGATATTGACTGAGATTCTATATCAGAATTGTGTTAATATTCAGAGTATGAATTATGTTGACACAGATTATGAGTTCCAGTATTATATTTGTGATGTTCAGAGTGACGGGGTTATTCAGATTGTATTATTATGCCGTCGAAACATCAGTTGATTTAGACTGATCAGATTCAGATATGATTTCGATTTGATTGTGATATTATTGATATGACTCAGACTATATCTTGTTCAGACATTGATCAGATTGTATACTGAATTGGGTATTGATCAGAACAGATTGTGTATTGAGTTATTCACTGACACAGCGTATTCAATATTGGCATTTCAGATTTGATATGGACAGAGTTGAATACCAGACTTCGTCTTCGTCAGACAGGGACGACAAAGGTATAATTCATGTGATATTTGGGAAGATATAACTCAAATCAGATCCTATTTGAGTTTCCCAATTAAATCACATACTAGACCTATTGTTTTATTGTTTATATCTAGATATGATTATGATTGTTTATAGATTTGTTTATAGAACTTGTATACAAATCTTGCTATGCTTTGTTTACAGATCATGTGGCATTGCATTAGAATGATTATGCTTGTTTACAGATTGTGTATTCATGCATTAAGATAGGACAGTCTGGAGATCAGGCAGACTTCTAGATGTTCGGCGATATCTCAGCTTAGGGGAAGATCACCGCCCCTTTGTAGACGTGGATACAGATCAGGCCGAAATCTAGGAATAAGACGTACAGCACCACGATTGGTAGTGTAGGTGACAGACAGTGACGTCTTATTCACACCGGGATCCCTAGAGTTATAGTCGAGTCGAGTCTAGACATGATTGGACTAGAAATGCATGTGTTTAGAGATGTGGTTTCATAGATTATGAAACCCATGGTTATTGCTTTCAGTCATGATAGCATGTTTATATGAATTGTTTTAAATTGCATGTTTATCTGAATTGAGTTGCATGCTTATTTTGATTTGATTTCATAGATTATGAAATCTATTACTTTTGCATGATAGCATGCTTTATGATTTAGATTGTTTCTATACATGCTTACCATGTTTTATACTGGGATTTATTCTCACCGGAGTTATCCGGCTGTTGTCTTGTTTTGTATGTGTGCATGACAACAGGTGGGGCTGGATCGGGGTCAAGAAGATGATAAGAGAAGACGAGTTAGCGTGGTGATTCCGGACTTACTGTAGATTTGGTTTATTACTTGAACTTAGTAATCGAACCTTAGACTTGGATTGTATAGTATTGTACTTTTATACTGAAATGTATTTTATACAGATATGTATAATATTTAGATTCCATTACCTTCCGCATTTACATTTTAAAAAGAAAAATTTTAGACCCTGTTTATCAGAACTGATAATTAAATCCCAACGATGATTAAGAAGATGATTAGCGTCCGGGTCCCCACAACATCAATGATGAGAGTCTTTGTGTACAAATGATAAATAGGAATGTGGATAGTGGGCAGCCCTGTCTGACACCTCTCTTGGCATTTATTGGCCCGACCTTGTTGTTATTAACTTTAATAATGTAAGAGACTGATGTGATGCAGAGCATTATATAATTCACCCAGCAGTTGGAAAAACCCATCTTTAACATAATAAATTTTAGGAAGCCCCAATCAATACGATCATAGACTTTGCTCAGAGCTACATCCTTTTTTTTCCTTTGGCCTTTCAGTTCATAGAGTGTATTGTTTCAAAAGCCAATATCACATTATCTGTGATTGCCCTTCCTTTAGTGAAAGTTGACTGGTGCTTGGATATAATGTATGGCAAGACACCCTTCATCCGATTAGCAAAAACTTTCGTTATTAACTTGTATAGAACATTACAAATCGATATGGGCCTGAAGTCCTTCATAGATAAGGGAGACTCACATTTGAGAATAAGAATAACATTCGTATTGTTCAACTTTGGTGGAAATTGGAGATTCAATAGCCATTTTTTACAGTCCCTAGTCACCGATGAGCCCACCAGATTCCAAAATTTCTGAAAAAAAACCTGGGTTGAATCTTTCCGGTCCAGGCGTGAAACAACTACTTATTTTCGAAAATCCAATTTAAATATTTTTCATGCATGCAACTCTACTGAAAAATATATAATTTAAAAATAATCGTAAATATTTGACAGAAAAATTAGAGCGGTTTAAAATGACCAAGCCCATCCAACAAAATATGCATAAACATAAACGAGTAAAAATCCTAAAAATCAACGTTGTATAAAACCCAGTGTATAAAAATGCTCATGCTCTCACAAAATCCATAAAAACATCATGTGCAGAAGAAATGTGGTCCTCGGGTCGTGCACGCACATCCAATCTTCCGACACAGATTTCTGCACCTCCAGTCTCCTCAAAAACATGCTCACCTGCATCACACACGCCTAATAAGTCTAAAGACTCAACACACCTGATGCGAACATGGTAGCCTTGCACGGGCGAATGAGCGAAGAAGATGGATTTACGTGCGAGGAGCAAAGTGGTGGAGGGCTCAGGATGCATGGATGAATGTTGGAGGGCCAAAGGAATAGGATTCAAGCATTAATCTCATCAACCGAGTCTTCACGGACCTCGACACGGACCTGCACACGGGGTCCGTGCCCTTTACATCCGGAGATAAGAAAATACAGAGCCTGCACGGACCTGGAGACGGACCCAGGCACGGGGTCCGTGCCTTGTGTTATTGGTGAAGACAGTATGTACACGGACCCAGACACGGAGGTCTGCACGGGGTCCGTGCCTAGTGTTTTCTGCGCGACAAAATTACCTTTTTTAGAGTTTTATTTTGTTAGGAAACTAGATTTCATGGTATCTTTTGATATCTAGACTATGTTGGACGAAATTCAACACACAATACACATATTATTTTGAGTTTATCAAATTTGTGAGATTTTTCTCTCAACTTTTCAAGGCTTTAGCTTTGTTAAAACAAATCAAACTTATCATAGTTTATAACTTTGTGGCGTTTGTCGATCGTTCTTGTGCGGATTGTCGTAGACATCGTTCTTCGAAGGTTCGTTCTAATTTTCGATTGTTATTCCGTGTTTATTTGTTGCTAGACTTTCGTAGTTTAGAGGTGAATATTACACAATTACTTGTCTCAAAGATCGGGAAAACACACGAATCTTATTATGGTAATTGAACAGAGGGTGCGATTCACTTTTAATCGTGTTTGCTATTTATTCGTGTTAAGATTCACATCATTTGGTATCAGAGCTTTGGGTTTATTGAATTCAAGTCAATTATCTTGTTCTTAAATTGCAGATCTGTATTATTT
The DNA here is from genome assembly GCF_022965805.1 of Primulina eburnea. Taxonomy (NCBI): domain Eukaryota; kingdom Viridiplantae; phylum Streptophyta; class Magnoliopsida; order Lamiales; family Gesneriaceae; genus Primulina; species Primulina eburnea. Next base: position 14,199,580 of record NC_133112.1, on the reverse strand, counting down.
CTTCGTTTATTTTCAGATCTGTTTTGTTCTATCGTTCTTCGTAATGTTTTCGTGAATCTGTGATTCCCGAAATTTGTTGGTGACTTTTTTTTTTGGGATTTTCGAGTAATACTCAAGCCAAAAAAAAAAAAAAAAATTTACAAAAATTCCGAAAATTCAGCATTAAATTCTTTTTGATATCTTGTTCTATTTCCTTTAGAGAGTCATATTTAATTGTCTCTCACAGTCGAAAAAAAAAATATATATATATTATATTCGAACTTCGTGTTTACACGGTCCAAGTGAGTCGGTTGCAATTGTTCACAAGTTGAAACTTGGTTGTTTGATTTACTCAAAACACAAAGCTTGAAGCTCTTGAGGGAACTCTCAAATTTGAGTGATATTACTTGAGTGTGAGTCTTATTTCTTTAGAGTGACTAGTGAGTATTTGTTGTGAGCAAACAAAATTGTGAGAAAAGACGAGTGAATTTCTTTGGAGTGACCGTGAGCATTTGGGTGATGATTATTTTATTTCTACTAACCTTTTCTTGCAGGTACAAATTTGAAATTAAATGGAGAGGGAGGTAGGAGATAGTTCGAATTCGGGGGTGTCCAAGGCCCAACTAGCTGCGTTGTTTGGGGATTTTAGTAGGGTGATGACGACCCAAATGGAGTCGTTGCATGAGAGGTTGGGTAAACTTGAGGTTAGTGTTAGTGGGGGTAAACCTAAGCCTAAGGATTTGGGTAGAGATGACGAGGAGTATGATCTAGGAGGAGGCGATGAGAGTCAAAATGAGAATTGGGGTAGGAATGGAAGAGATAGAGGATTTGGGAGAGGAAGAAGAGAAGCTATGAGGGGTAGGTATGAGGAGACTAGGGAAGATGGTCACATGGGTAGCATTAAGATGAAAATCCCTTCATTCCATGGGAAATCTGACCCGGAGGCGTACCTAGAATGGGAAAAGAGGGTAGAGTTCGTATTTGAATGTCACCACTACTCTGAACAAAAGAAGGTGAGGTTGGCGGTGGTTGAATTCTTAGACTATGCTCTCATTTGGTGGGATCAATTAGTGACCACTAAAAGAAAGTATAATGAGACACCTATTGAATCTTGGGATGAGATGAAGAGTGTAATGAGGAAGAGGTTTGTGCCTAACCACTATTATAGGGAGATGTTTAAGAAGTTACAAACTTTGAGACAAGGGTTGAAGAGTGTTGAGGACTACTATAAGGAGATTAAAGTACTCATGATTAGGGCAAACACTGAGGAGGATAATGAAGCAACTATGGCTCGTTTTCTTTGTGGTTTGAACAGGGAGATCCAAGATCAAGTGGAGCTTCGGCACTACTTAGACCTAGACGAGATGGTGCAAATGGCCATAAAGGTGGAGCAACGACTAAAAAGGCGTGGAGTTGGCCGCACCAACCAAACTGGAGGTTCGTCTTCTTCTTGGCAATCCAATGTTGTGAAGTGTGAGGAGAATAAAGTGGAGTCCAAGCCAAGATTTGACACTAAGCAAGAGGCGCCTAAACAAGGAGTCCAAGGTAAATCTGAAACTCCTTCTAATCGTTCTAGGGATACTAAATGCTTTAGATGTCAAGGTTTGGGTCATATTGCTAGTGAATGTCCTAATAAAAGGGTGATGGTTGTGAATGCTTATGGTGAGTGAGGGTGATGATGATGATATGCCTGCATTGGAGGATCCTGATGAGGGATATGAGGCGGTTGTAGGAGAATCGTTGGTGACTAGGCGTATCATGATTGGCCAAGTCGAGGAGGAGGAGACCAATCAAAGGGGGAACTTGTTCCATACTAGGTGCTTTGTGAACGAAAAGGTTTGCAACGTTATTATAGACGGGGGAAGTTTCACCAACGTAGCTAGTTGTGAGATGGTGGAGAAGTTGAGTTTGCCTACAATAAAACATCCTCAACCATATAGGCTTCAATGGTTGAATGATTGTGCGGAAGTGAAAGTAAATAGGCAAGTTCTAGTGTCCTTTTCTATTGGGAAGTATGTGGATGAGGTTTTGTGTGACGTGGTGCCCATGCATGCTTGTCATATCTTGTTGGGTAGGCCTTGGCAATTCGATAGGAAGGTAACGCATGATGGTTTCAAGAATAGGTACTCATTTGTCCTAAACAAAGAACCAATTGTATTACTACCTTTGTCACCAAAACAAATACTTCAAGATCAATTGAAAAAGAAACAAAGAGATGAGGCCGAAAAAAAGAGTGTCGAAAAGAGTGAGATGGCCTTAGAAAAAGAAAAAGAAAAATATATGGTCGAAAGAAAGAGCGAACAAAAGAGTGAGATGACCATAGAAAAGAAAAAAGATAGAGAAAAAGAGGCCAAAGAAAAAGGAAGGAGAAATCATTTGATGGCCCAAAGGAGTGAAAAGAGTGAGGTTGAGAGTTTTTTATTATTGCATAAACCATTTCATGTACCTTTGTACAAAGTGGTTTATTCTCATTATGATGATCTAGCCGGTTCAATCCCGAGCATTGTTACTTCTTCTTTGCAGGATTTTGACAATGTTATGATAGGGAGGCTAGCAAGTGTTGTTGGTGTGAGGATACAATGGGATGAACCATATGGATTCAAGAGCCATAGCAATGAGGTAAGGTTAGTTGTCACCGCAACATCCGAGAGGTATGATTTTCTCCCTTACCTTAATTCATTGTTGTTTTGTTTTCAAGAATTATGGGGACAAGTTGAAAATGTGATGTTTAGAAGATGTGAATGTGGTTTAGTCTTGTTACCTAAGCGTCATATTATTGATAATGAATATGCATTGCATGAATTAGATTCAAATGTTATTGATTTTGAGTGTTCAAAGATTGTCCAATTGACACTTTGTCATGGCAATGACCTATGTGCATTGGGATTAACTTCATGTGGTGAGTTGAATGAAAACATGGATAGTACATTTAGTGTGTTCTATTTGCATGATTCCTACTTGTTTGATGAAGACTTTGGGAAGAGCATGAATGACTATAAGAATTTCTTTGTCCATGATGAATATACTTTTAAGGAGATTAAGTTGTTCATGTTATGCTCGTTTTATGAGTTACCCGCTAGTGATGCATATTGTCATGATTTCATTATTGATAAGATGCATGCATTTCTATGTTAGTTACATATAAAAAGGTATGTCGAATGGTGTTGTAACGAGGGTCTTGCATGTATGAAGATAGCAACTAGGCTAGGGTTTTATGACATGCATGACTTAATTCTTAGTCCTAGTAAGCAATATACCCACATTTGTATGATACTTGCTTTGGTGTTGACTAGGTCTAAGAAGGGGAGAAATTTAATTTTTGTAATGCGTAATGGTATTTTATCGTTTGGTGCCATTTGTTATTTGCTGATTGGTAAAGTTGATGAGTTTGTAGGAAAAACAGCGAAGGTGTTGAAATTTCCAGTGCGGTTGGAGCAAGCAAATGATAACACCTACAAACTTGAGTTTGAAGGTAAGCATATTGGTCATACAATTATTGTTATTACTAACTTGCTTCGTTTCTGTGTAGGTAGTGAAGATTTGAGGACAAATCCTTTTCAAGAAGGGGAGGATGATGTGAACATGGTAGCCTTGCACGGGCGTATGAGCGAAGAAGATGGATTTACGTGCGAGGAGCAAAGTGGTGGAGGGCTCAGGATGCATGGAAGAATGTTGGAGGGCCAAAGGAATAGGATTCAAGCATTAATCTCATCAACCGAGTCTTCACGGACCTCGACACGGACCTGCACACGGTGTCCGTGCCCTATACATCCGGAGATAAGAAAATACAGAGCCTGCACGGACCTGGAGACGGACCCAGGCACGGGGTCCGTGCCTTGTGTTATTGGTGAAGACAGTATGTACACGGGCCCAGACACGGAGGTCTGCACGGGGTCCGTGCCTAGTGTTTTCTACGCGACAAAATTACCTTTTTTAGAGTTTTATTTTGTTAGGAAACTAGATTTCATGGTATCTTTTGATATCTAGACTATGTTGGACGAAATTCAACACACAATACACATATTATTTTGAGTTTATCAAATTTGTGAGATTTTTCTCTCAACTTTTCAAGGCTTTAGCTTTGTTAAAACAAATCAAATTTATCAAAGTTTATAACTTTGTGGCGTTTGTCGATCGTTCTTGTGCGGATTTTCGTAGGCATCGTTCTTCGAAGGTTCGTTCTAATTTTCGATTGTTATTCCGTGTTTATTTGTTGCTAGACTTTCGTAGTTTAGAGGTGAATATTACACAATTACTTGTCTCAAAGATCGGGAAAACACACGAATCTTATTATCGTAATTGAATAGAGGGTGCGATTCACTTTTAATCGTGTTTGCTATTTATTCGTGTCAAGATTCACATCATTTGGTATCAGAGCTTTGGGTTTATTGAATTCAAGTCAATTATCTTGTTCTTAAATTGCAGATCTGTATTATTTCTTCGTTTATTTTCAGATCTGTTTTGTTCTATCGTTCTTCGTACTTTTTTCGTGAATCTGTGATTCCCGAAATTTGTTGGTGACTTTTTTTTTGGGATTTTCGAGTAGTACTCAAGCCAAAAAAATACAAAAATACAAAAATTCCGAAAATTCAGCATTAAATTCTTTTTGATATCTTGTTCTATTTCCTTTAGAGAGTCATATTTAATTGTCTCTCACAGTCGAAAATATATATATATATATTTATATATATATATATATATATATATATTATATTCGAATTTCGTGTTTACACGGTCCAAGTGAGTCGGTTGCAATTGTTCACAAGTTGAAACTTGGTTGTTTGATTTACTCAAAACACAAAGCTTGAAGCTCTTGAGGGAACTCTCAAATTTGAGTGATATTACTTGAGTGTGAGTGTTATTTCTTTGGAGTGACTAGTGAGTATTTGTTGTGAGCAAACAAAATTGTGAGAAAAGACGAGTGAATTTCTTTTGAGTGACTGTGAGCATTTGGGTGAGGATTATTTTATTTCTACTAACCTTTTCTTGCAGGTACAAATTTGAAATTAAATGGAGAGGGAGGTAGGAGATAGTTCGAATTCGGGGGTGTCCAAGGCCCAACTAGATGCGTTGTTTGGGGATTTTAGTAGGGTGATGACGACCCAAATGGAGTCGTTGCATGAGAGGTTGGGTAAACTTGAGGTTAGTGTTAGTGGGGGTAAACCTAAGCCTAAGGATTTGGGTAGAGATGACGAGGAGTATGATCTAGGAGGAGGCGATGAGAGTCAAAATGAGAATTGGGGTAGGAATGGAAGAGATAGAGGATTTGGGAGAGGAAGAAGAGAAGCTATGAGGGGTAGGTATGAGGAGACTAGGGAAGATGGTCACATGGGTAGCATTAAGATGAAAATCCCTTCATTCCATGGGAAATCTGACCCGGAGGCGTACCTAGAATGGGAAAAGAGGGTAGAGTTCGTATTTGAATGTCACCACTACTCTGAACAAAAGAAGGTGAGGTTGGCGGTGGTTGAATTCTTAGACTATGCTCTCATTTGGTGGGATCAATTAGTGACCACTAAAAGAAAGTATAATGAGAGACCTATTGAATCTTGGGATGAGATGAAAAGTGTAATGAGGAAGAGGTTTGTGCCTAACCACTATTATAGGGAGATGTTTAAGAGGTTACAAACTTTGAGGCAAGGGTTGAAGAGTGTTGAGGACTACTATAAGGAGATTGAAGTACTCATGATTAGGGCAAACACTGAGGAGGATAATGAAGCAACTATGGCTCGTTTTCTTTGTGGTTTGAACAGGGAGATCCAAGATCAAGTGGAGCTTCGGCACTACTTAGACCTAGACGAGATGGTGCAAATGGCCATAAAGGTGGAGCAACGACTAAAAAGGCGTGGAGTTGGCCGCACCAATAAAACTGGAGGTTCGTCTTCTTCTTGGCAATCCAATGTTGTGAAGCGTGAGGAGAATAAAGTGGAGTCCAAGCCAAGATTTGACACTAAGCAAGAGGCGCCTAAACAAGGAGTCCAAGGTAAATCTGAAACTCCTTCTAATCGTTCTAGGGATACTAAATGCTTTAGATGTCAATGTTTGGGTCATATTGCTAGTGAATGTCCTAATAAAAGGGTGATGGTTGTGAATGCTTATGGTGAGTATGAGTCCCAAAGTGAGGGTGATGATGATGATATGCCTGCATTGGAGGATCCCGATGAGGGATATGAGGCGGTTGTAGGAGAATCATTGGTGACTAGGCGTATCATGATTGGCCAAGTCGAGGAGGAGGAGACCAATCAAAGGGGGAACTTGTTCCATACTAGGTGCTTTGTGAACGAAAAGGTTTGCAACGTTATTATAGACGGGGGAAGTTGCACCAACGTAGCTAGTTGTGAGATGGTGGAGAAGTTGAGTTTGCCTACAATAAAACATCCTCAACCATATAGGCTTCAATGGTTGAATGATTGTGCGGAAGTGAAAGTAAATAGGCAAGTTCTAGTGTCCTTTTCTATTGGGAAGTATGTGGATGAGGTTTTGTGTGACGTGGTGCCCATGCATGCTTGTCATATCTTGTTGGGTAGGCCTTGGCAATTTGATAGGAAGGTAACGCATGATGGTTTCAAGAATAGGTACTCATTTGTCCTAAACAAAGAACCAATTGTATTACTACCTTTGTCACCAAAACAAATACTTGAAGATCAATTGAAAAAGAAACAAAGAGATGAGGCCGAAAAAAAGAGTGTCGAAAAGAGTGAGATGGCCTTAGAAAAAGAAAAAGAAAAATATATGGTCGAAAGAAAGAGCGAACAAAAGAGTGAGATGACCATAGAAAAGAAAAAAGATAGAGAAAAAGAGGCCAAAGAAAAAGGAAGGAGAAATCATTTGATGGCCCAAAGGAGTGAAAAGAGTGAGGTTGAGAGTTGTTTATTATTGCATAAACCATTTCATGTACCTTTGTACAAAGTGGTTTATTCTCATTATGATGATCTAGCTGGTTCAATCCCGAACATTGTTACTTCTTCTTTGCAGGATTTTGACGATGTTATGATAGGGAGGCTAGCAAGTGTTGTTGGTGTGAGGATACAATGGGATGAACCATATGGAATCAAGAGCCATAGCAATGAGGTAAGGTTAGTTGTCACCGCAACATCCGAGAGGTATGATTTTCTCCCTTACCTTAATTCATTGTTGTTTTGTTTTCAAGAATTATGGGGACAAGTTGAAAATGTGATGTTTAGAAGATGTGAATGTGGTTTAGTCTTGTTACCTAAGCGTCATATTATTGAGAATGAATATGCATTGCATGAATTAGATTCAAATGTTATTGATTTTGAGTGTTCAAAGATTGTCCAATTGACACTTTGTCATGTCAATGACCTATGTGCATTGGGATTAACTTCATGTGGTGAGTTGAATGAAAACATGGATAGTACATTTAGTGTGTTCTATTTGCATGATTCCTACTTGTTTGATGAAGACTTTGGGAAGAGCATGAATGACTATAAGAATTTCTTTGTCCATGATGAATATACTTTTAAGGAGATTAAGTTGTTCATGTTATGCTCGTTTTATGAGTTACCCGCTAGTGATGCATATTGTCATGATTTCATTATTGATAAGATGCATGCATTTCTATGTTAGTTACATATAAAAAGGTATGTCGAATGGTGTTGTAACGAGGGTCTTGCATGTATGAAGATAGCAACTAGGCTAGGGTTTTATGACATGCATGACTTAATTCTTAGTCCTAGTAAGCAATATACCCACATTTGTATGATACTTGCTTTGGTGTTGACTAGGTCTAAGAAGGGGAGAAATTTAATTTTTTTAATGCGTAATGGTATTTTATCGTTTGGTGCCATTTGTTATTTGCTGATTGGTAAAGTTGATGAGTTTGTAGGAAAAGCAGCGAAGGTGTTGAAATTTCCAGTGCGGTTGGAGCAAGCAAATGATAACACCTACAAACTTGAGTTTGAAGGTAAGCATATTGGTCATACAATTATTGTTATTACTAACTTGCTTCGTTTCTGTGTAGGTAGTGAAGATTTGAGGACAAATCCTTTTCAAGAAGGGGAGGATGATGCGAACATGGTAGCCTTGCACGGGCGTATGAGCGAAGAAGATGGATTTACGTGCGAGGAGCAAAGTGGTGGAGGGCTCAGGATGCATGGAAGAATGTTGGAGGGCCAAAGGAATAGGATTCAAGCATTAATCTCATCAACCGAGTCTTCACGGACCTCGACACGGACCTGCACACGGGGTCCGTGCCCTATACATCCGGAGATAAGAAAATACAGAGCCTGCACGGACCTGGAGACGGACCCAGGCACGGGGTCCGTGCCTTGTGTTATTGGTGAAGACAGTATGTACACGGACCCAGACACGGAGGTCTGCACGGGGTCCATGCCTAGTTTTTTCTGCGCGACAAAATTACATTTTTTAGAGTTTTATTTTGTTAGGAAACTAGATTTCATGGTATCTTTTTATATCTAGACTATGTTGGACGAAATTCAACACACAATACACATATTATTTTGAGTTTATCAAATTTGTGAGATTTTTCTCTCAACTTTTCAAGGCTTTAGCTTTGTTATAACAAATCAAACTTATCAAAGTTTATAACTTTGTGGCGTTTGTCGATCGTTCTTGTGCGGATTGTCGTAGGCATCGTTCTTCGAAGGTTCGTTCTAATTTTCGATTGTTATTCCGTGTTTATTTGTTGCTAGACTTTCGTAGTTTATAGGTGAATAACACAACAATACTTGATTCAAAAGATCGGGAAAACATACGAATCTTATTATCGTAATTGAATAGAGGGTGCGATTTATTTTTAATCGTGTTTGCTATTTATTCGTACAAAGATTCACATCACCTGTACCAGGAATAACAAGTACATATACATAGCACACATCAGTGAAAATATACTGTAATCAACGTACCTTTCATGCACTTAAAAAGCGTAAATGCAGACTTGCCATATGAAATCATTACATGTCAAAACAGCTCATTATTATCATCATTCATCATTATACATCATTCCCTTTGGTGAATTCTGTTCATTAGTTGTGATTGTCGTACATCATTCATCATTTACGATAGATCCATTATACTTAGAACTGCAGTACCCAGTGGCTGTCGGACACCAGTGACAGTATTACTCATCCACTGTGCCTAGGGCTCATCATCAGCATTTACATATACGTCTTAAGCATTTACATATACTTCGACAGCCACAACTAATTCTCATCCTTCAAATCATCATCATTTTCATCACTTATCAAAATCATGCACATGCGTAAATTTTTCTTAAAATCAAGCATGCAACGTATATTTCATAAATTCATAAAAATCGTGATCATGATGCATAAACATTTAAAAACATGATAAAATGTGCTCAGGGCGCTGGCAGGACAAAAATCTCGACTCGGGTGCAAAATGACCATTTTGCCCCTGTGATGTGATTGCTTGTACGAAAATAAAGGCAAACACGATTAAAATCGAACCGCGTCCTCAATTCAAATACGAAAAGTGATCGTCGTTTTTTCCCGACCTTTTGATTCAAGCAAATGCGCGATCTTCACCCCTAAACTACGTTATTTAGTAATAAACGATCACAAAAAAACAACTGATACTCAAACGAATCCAAAGAACTCGTATTTGAAAATCTGCGTAAGAAATGATCGACAAAGCTAAAGCCTTGAAAAGCTAAAGCCTTGAAAAGTTTAGAGGAAACTCAAAAGTTTGATAAACTATCAATAATAAATCTGAATTGTGTTCCCAAAATCGTACAAATATTTTACATAATCAAAAAGATATCAAATCTTTTTGCCAAAAATAATTAAACTATAAACCAGGAAAATATTCGAGTCACGTGCATATGCGCGCCCTATACCCGCGCATATGCGTGGAAGTTAATGTCTTCGGATTTGTGCCGCGCCCATATGCGCACCCTATACCCGCTCATATGCGCGGAAGTCTATGTCCGTCTTATCTCTGGTGGCCCTTCTCGCACATATGCGTGCCTCATCTGGGTGCATGTGCACGAGGTCTTCTGTCCTGTTTTGTGCTTTGATGTGCGCGGATGCTTGACTTCCCATCATTAATCATTATCACACTTGAAAATCCACGACAACGACTCTCTTTAAACCTTCTTCCGACTATCAGCATGCCACACATGATCAGATTCATATCAGACTCCCCTTCTTCAAAAAATTTGTCCTCAAATCTCGTCTACCTATACAAAAAACGAGGCAAGTTAGAAATAAAAAGAATTAAATTATCAACATGCTTACATTTGTAGGTGTTATCGCCACCGTGTTCCATCAACGCTTTGAATCCTATCTCCATGGTTGCCTTCTCTATCAACTCACCATCTTCAACATACATTAAATGACCAACGAATCTGTAAAGGCCCGTATTTCGTATTCATAATTTTGCGGAATTATTAAAATTTTTCTAAATAAATAATTATCTTATCCTATTTAGTATTATCTTATCTTATTTAGTTAAAATAAACATGTAAATAATTTTAACTTTAAAATAACAGCGGAAGCAAATATTGTTTTCAACCAACAATTTAAAATTAATCCAACGAAAACATCATTTAAAATAATCCAACGTATCAACTTAAAAATAATCCAACATATTAAAACTGAGTTTAAATAATAAAAGGTGCATAAATTAAATCGTGAGGTCCTCGGGTTTACTACTGATGTCCCAAGATCGCTCACTGGTCTCCGCCTTCCGTCTCGGCCTCAACAATACCTACAACAATCAAGTCTAGTGAGTCTAAAGACTCAACATGTATATATCGTGAATAACAAGTAATATATATCATAAAATCGTATGCAACGTAAAAATAAAATTTCGTAAAGCGTACGATGAAAATCATATCATGAATAGTTATACCTACGTGCATAACTGAAAATCATACGTAAAAGATTTGCTCCATAGTGCTCTGTCATAACATATCATAATTTCCTGTAGAGATAATGTTTCTAAGCTAGTGGCCCATAACATAGCGTAAGCGCCTGATCAGACTAAACCACAGTATACTGGGCGGTAGAGATCAATCACAGCCCTTGGACTGGATGTCCGTACCCATACATAATCATAAACCGGTCGTAAGTCACCGGGCGGAGAGGTCCTCGGTTGCGCCTACCGACTTCCAAACCCATAAGCATAAAGTTGGCCACAAGACATATAACATATATCTCAAAAATAAACATTTTATATTTTTATGCACGTAATATAATTATAACCTTATTTTACCGGATGAGTTGGATCGCTCCCAAGCTTGCTGCGACTTACTAATAATATGTGACACATGCAATAAATCTTAACTTGACAAAATTTTAACAATAGAACCAAAAACGAGACAAATAGAACCAATAACTTGATTTTTAACCATGGCTTCGTACCAACCCGACCCAACATTAAACCGACGTTTAACCATGATTAAAATACCACAAACATACTGAAAAATATGCACAATAAGTGTAAAACACGAAAATAAGTGAAAGGAGTCCAAAAACATAAAACGCTCTTTCGAGAGTCATTTTGGCACCTTTCGCCGTAAAATCTCGTACGACCTCTAAACTCGACCAAATCACGAACGGCCAAAAACATGACCTTCCTAACTCATTGAGGTATTGTCCAGACCAAGGCCATGGGCTAAAAGCCAACCAAGAACTCAACCAACACCAAAAACCGTGACCCACGTTACTGTCAAAAAGCAGAAAAATTACAGCAGCGGCTATGTTGCTTATTTGGGTTGAAACTCTGAAAAATTTTAACTCTTGGCTTGAACCATCGACCCTAGACTCTTACCAACATCCTAAGGCATGGCTTGGACCATGGATACAGGCTAAAAGCCAACCACAATCCAAAACACACCCCAAAACCGAAATTATACTCCCACAGAAAAATTAGATTTTGAAACCGATGGGTACTTGTCCTGTTTCTGTAAAAATCTGAGGGACCTATGACACAAGCTTTGAAAAGATGATTTGGTCACGTCCTAGACATGATAAAGAAGGTTTGAGGCCGTAGTTACAGTCCCTGGAACCACCCTGATTCAAACCCTCACCCTAAACAACCAAATGACAAAACTGTGCTCCAATTCTGCATCTAAGAAAAAGGTTGCTGTCTTTTCTTTATTTTTGAGTGTTTGGACTTAAACCATTGAACCAACAACACCCTAACACACTATAAATCATGACTAGAAGAAGACTTAAAAGCTTGGAATCGAGCAACTCCCTGTAAGCAACAAAACACACCAAAACCGTGAAGTACAATCAAGAAACATAGATGCATGTTTTGAGTTTTGAATAAGTTGTTGTCATATTTCGTGTTGTCACCTGATTCCTGGACATATACAGATTTAAAATACTTATTATGACTTGATTGAAGAGCAAAGGAATAATATATACATGCCTGGAATTTGTTTTGAAGAAAAACAAATCAAAACGACAATACGACGCGACGGAGCCGAGTTGGATTTCTTCTTCTCGTTTGTGCTGTTGTTCACGTTTTCAGCTGCTAATTTCTGATGTATTTTCGAGCATAAGAGTGTAGGGAAGGTAAGGGATGAAGGTGAATGATATAGGAGATTTTAAGTGAGTCTTGAATTGCATTTAGTTAGGAGTTACAAGTGGGAACTTGAAATGTTTCTTCACCCTTGCCATAGTTGTTCTTATTTATTCCTTCTTGCTGCTATTCACGATCTCATTAGATTGTTTCTGATATTTTCTAAAGCAAAGAGTGTGGTGTTAAAGGTGTAACAATATGCATTAAGGTGGGAGGTTACAAGTGATCAAAGAGTTGAATAGCATTTGAATTATTTCCTCCCCTAGCTGCCATCGGTTTTTTTTTTTTTCTCCTTTCTACTGCATGTACTCGACAGTTTGCTAAATAATCATTTGAGGAAAAATGATGGCTATTATAGTATTTGAATTATTATTAATTAGTGATTTAACTATGAGGAATTAAATCCACCTTAAGGGGTCATTGAGGATGGTTTGAATGGGGTGTTACTAACTTTTGAAATATTTTAAATGTTGGACCCAAACTTATTATTACTAATTTGCATGGTATTTTATTGTTTAAATCTTGTATTCTAAATGCTTGAGGTTTAATACATCTATTATATAATTTAGTGGCTTTACACCTTAATTTAAAATGAACTCTTGTATGGCATTACATGGTTAATAATTTAAGTATTTAAATGTTATATTTAATTTCTTGAATATTTTATATCTAGATTAATTCCCTCACATATGTTTACATATTTTAATTTAAGCTTTAGTTATATTAACCTAAAGGATTTTATTTAATAACTTAACTCTAATTAATTTAAATGAATCCTAGAACATTATATTTTTTTATATTAAATCATTCTTTGACTTAAATTAAATTTAGGAATATTTTTCTTATTATTAATCTTATCTCTAATCTCCAAACTCCGGTCCGACCTCGCGTATTTATCTTAAAATGATAAAACTAAACATCTACTTTTAAAATAAATAATCATGATTTAAAACTTCATATTAAATTTAAATAATAGAAATTATGCACGCCTTATACGTAATCTGATTTTCGGGTTCTACAGAATCCAAATGATAAAATATAATTAACTATCACAAATATTATATTCCTCCCCTTCTTAGACCTAGTTAACACAAATATGAAATTCATACACGTGTACGACCATAGTTCACTAGGACTAAGCGTTATATCATGCAATGAATATAGAATGAAAAATTTATTCTCTATAAACATATATTCATCATGAATGAAGTAATTATCATATTCTATCATGCACCTTTCAAAACCAACACCAACTAATATAACTCATGCAAATATGACACACTACACGTACTATCCTTACAATCATTTAACTCATCAAAAGAATTTAAGTCTAATGCATGTGAACTCTTGTAGCAAACAAACCCCACTAACTTAGTAACTCGTCAGAAATTAAAGTTCATAATAGGTACATGCATTTCATCATTAGTCTCCAATCCATAACAATCAAGGAATAAAGACAAACTTACACCCGGTCCCTTAACAACCAAACTTGCAACCCGTTCTACAAATTCTTGAAAACAAAACAACACAACTTTAAGTTAAGGAAGAAAGTCATACGTCATAGTTTTTGTGGTGTCAACTACTCTTACATCACGATGATTGCTCTCAACATCATATGGATCACCCCATTGCATTTTTATACCATCAACATTTGCTCGTCTCCTCATCACGACATCATCATAATCTTGAAAAGGCGACATAATAACGCTCGAGATTGAACCGGCTATATCATCACAATTAGAATAAACCACTTTGTACAAAGGTACATGAAATGACTCATGCAAGAATAAACAACTCTTTGACTCACTCTTTTGTGCCATCAAATTAATTTTTTTTTCCTTTTCTTGGCCTCTTTTCCTTTCTATTTTTCTTTCCTCTCATCATTTTCTTCTATTTTTCTTTCCATGGTCATCTCACTCTTTTGTTCACTCTTTCTTTCGACCATATTTTTTTCTTTTTCTAAGGCTATCTCATTGTTTTGAACGCTTTTTTTTTTCAGCCTCATCTCTTTTTATTTTCTTTAATTGGTCTTCCAATATTTGTTTTGGGGACAAGGGAAGTAATACAATCGGCTCTTTGTTTAGGACAAATGAGTACGTATTGTTGAAACATCATGTGTCACTTTCTTATCGTATCGCCAAGGTCTACCCAACAAGATATGATAAGCATGCATTGGCATCACATCACACAATATCTCATTAAAATACTTACCAATAGAAAAGGACACCAAAACTTGATTGTTTACTTTCACTTCTGCACATTCATTCAACCATTGTAGCCTATATGGTTGAGGAAGTTTTAAAGTAGGTCGATTCAACTTCTCCACCATCTCACAACTAGCTACATTAGTAAAACTCCCCCCCATCTATAATAACATTGCAAACCTTTTCGTTTACAAAGCACCTAGTATGGAACAAGTTCCCCCTTTGATTGGTCTCCTCCTCCTTGACTTGGCACTCATGATACGCCTAGTCACCAAGGCTTCACCTACCACCGTTGCATATCTCTCAACTGGATCCTCCAACTCAGGCATGTTATCATCATCACAATCACTTTGAGATTCATAATCTCCATAAGTATTCATTATCATTACCATCTTGTTAGGCGATATGGCCAGCTCCTTGACACCTAAAACACTTGATATCTCTAGAACGATTACTAGGAGTTTCAGATTTACCTTGCACTCCTTGTTTAGGTGTCTCTTGCTTAACTTCCTCTTTGGGCTTGACCACCACCGTGCCGCCTTCACGTGTAATGATGGATTGCCAATTGATGAACTCCCTACTTGGGTGGCGTAGCCAACTCCTCTCCTCTTTATTTGTTGCTCCACTTTTATGTCCATTTGCACCATCTCGTCTAGATCCAAGTAGTGCCTAAGCTCCACTTGATCTTGAATTTCCCTGTTCAAGCGACAAAGAAAACGTGCCATTGTCACCTCAATATCCTCCTCTATGTTTGCTCTAATCATGACTACTTCCATCTCCTTTTATTAGTCCTCGACACTCTTTACTCCTTGCCTCAAAGTTTGTAGTCTCTTAAACATCTCCCATTAATAGTGGTTGGGCACAAACCTCTTCCTCATGACCCTCTTCATCTAATCTCAAGTTTCAACGGGTCTTTCATTATATCTCCTCCTAGTGGTCACTAGTTGATCCCACCAAATTAGAGCATAGTCTAGAAATTCAACCACCGCCAACCTAACCTTCTTTTGTTCGGAGTATTGTGACATTCAAACACAAACTCTACCATCTTTTCCCATTCTAAATATGCCTCCGGGTCAGATTTCCCATGGAATTATGGAATTTTCATTTTAATACTACTCATATTACCATCCTCCCTATTCCCATCATTGTACCTACCCCGTTCAGCTTCTCTTTTTCCTCTCCCAAATCCTCTACCTCGTCCTTTCCTACCCCAATTCTCATTTTGGCTCTCGTCATCTCCTCCCACATCATATTCCTCATCTTCTCCTCCTCTACCCACATCTTTAGGCTTATACTTAATTCCACTAGCACTAACTTCAAGCTTATCCAATCTCTCATGTAAGGTCTCCTACTCGGTCCTCATCATCCTAGTGAAATGCCCAAACAACGCCTCTATTTGAGCCTTAGATAACCCTTGGTTTGAACTATCTCCTACCTCCCTCTCCATCTTATTTTTCGGACTTATACCTGCAAGAAAACGTTAGTATAAATAAAAGATATTCCTCACCCAAGCGCTCACGGTCACTCTAAATAAAATTCGCTCGTCTCTCCTCTCTATTTTTTCTCACTACAAATACTCACCAGTCACTCCAAAGGAGATACACTCGCACTCAAATATTTCCACTCAAATTCGAAAGTTCCCTCAAGGCGCTCAAGCTTCGTATTTGGATATATCAAACAATCAAGTTCAACTTGTGAACAAATGTGATCGACTCACTTGGACTGCGTATACAAGCAATTTGAAATTTTTTTCGACTATGAGAGACTACTGAATATTACTCACCAAAGGAATAGAATAGAATACCAACACAAATTTCTAGGAAATTTTCGGAATTTTTATAATCTTTTTTTTATCTTGCACAAGATTGATTTGCGCACACAAAAATTCCAAGAAAAATCTCAAAATTTCAAGATACGCAGTTTCACGAAAGTAGAAGAACGATAGAACAAAAACAGATCTGGAAACAAACGAAGAAATAACACTGATATGAAAATTTAAGAAAAAGATAAACTTAATTGAATTCAATGAACCTTGCTCTGATACCAAATTATGTGATTCCTCGTACGAAAATAAAGGCAAACACAATTAAAATCGAACCGTGTCTTCAATTCAAATACGAACAAGGATCGTTGTGTTGTCCCGACATTTTGATTCAAGCAAATGCGCTATCTTCACCCTAAACTGTGTGGTTTAGTAATAAACGATCTCAAAAGAACAACCGATACTCAAACGAACCTTTAAAGAACTCGTATTTGACGATCCGCATAAGAAACGATCGACGAACGCCACAAAGTTAAAACTTTGATAAGTTTGATTTTTGCACGAAGCTAAAGCCTTGAAAAGTTTGAGAGAAAACTCAAACGTTTGTTAAACTATCAATAATAAATTTTAATTGTGCTCCCAAAATCGTGCAAATATTTTTACATAATCAAAAAGATATGAAATCTAGTTGCCAAAATAATTAAACCTCTAAACTAGGAAAATATTCGCGTCACGCGCATATGTGCGCCCTATACCCGCGCATATGTGCGGACGTTAATGTCTTCAGATTTACGCCGCACGCATATGTGCACCCTATACCCGCTCATATGCGCGGAAGTCTCTGTCCGTGTTATCTTCGGTGTCCCTCTCGCGTAGATGCGCGCCTCGTCTGGGAGCATGTACGCGAGGTCTTCTGTATTGTTTTGTGTTTTGCTGTGCGCGAATGCTTGAGTATGCTTGACTCCCCATCACTAATCATTATCACGCTTGAAAATCCATGACAACGACTCTCCTTAAACCTTCGTCCAACTATCAGCATGCCACACATGATCAGATTCATATCACGCTGGAAACCCAAAATGACGATTTTATCCCTGGTCCTCTAAATTCCGGCCCGAAGCTTACAAAACTCCTTAAAAAAAATCCTAAAACATAATTATAAGCATTCTTAGATGTACCCTCGAGCCCGTTTCAAAACTTAAATGATCTGTTTTAAAACATGGACCGAGGTCCCGGTTTTAACCCGAATCGAATCGAAAATTAACCAAATTCTTCCCAACTCAAGTCAGATCTCAAAATACTAGACCATCCCCTAAAACCTCAACTCTAGACCATCTAAGACCCTCAGTTAGTACCGAAAAGTTGCTGGAATTTTTCTTACTCGAGCTAGATAGAACCTAACCGTGACCCTAACACACTTTCATCGACCCTACGCCAATACCGTTGGAACCAGACACTAACAGCCT
Organism: Primulina eburnea; assembly: GCF_022965805.1. NCBI lineage: Eukaryota > Viridiplantae > Streptophyta > Magnoliopsida > Lamiales > Gesneriaceae > Primulina > Primulina eburnea. The sequence goes on along the minus strand of NC_133112.1, from coordinate 14,181,635 downwards.
CTCTTAGACAACCCTAGGACGGCCTAGAACCTACTGAACCCACGCACTTGGCCCCATGCACGAAGCACAGCTCGCACGCTCGAGGCTCACTCCAAACGCACATCACGACTCAACTCTCTATCCCACGCTCGATCGACTTCGAGGCTTGTTCCAGAAATGGTTGAAACTTCCTAGGCCATGGATCATACCCCCCAAGGTCTGGTCCATGGCTTGGATCGGCCCTTACACCACCGGTTCAAACCAATCCATCGATCTCCTCACCAACGAGCCGAAACAACAAGGAACTCACTCGATTCCCTCCCAAATCGACAAGGCTTTGACTCCAGTCTAGCAAACCCTTCCTTCTCGATTTTACAAACCCTCAACAACACAAAACATCAGCCCTCCCTTTCAACAAAATCATAGAAACGTGAGATGGATATAAAAGAATGCATGAACTTGAACAAAACCGAAAAAATCTCCATGCTCTAAGGATCGAGAAATCCTAACACAAATGAACACATATCAGCATTATATGATGTGAATGATGCACAAATAATGGTACTTGGCATGCCTTTATGAATTATGCTTGAAAACTTGGAGGATTTTGCGTCGATGAGGCGCCATAGAAACGGGGGAAAAGACTTCCTAAAAACACCAGCAATGGCCGAGAGTTGCGGCTAGTTTTTCGTGAAAAATGTTGTTGAAGGAGGGGGTGGTCGGCTCATATGTGAGGGTTAGGGTTAGGGAGTGTTTAGGGTAATAGTTAAATAGGTAACTAAAATGCTAATGGGCCCAAACTTTGATTTAAAAATATTAAATAGGTTTTGAGCCCATTAAGCTTAAAAATAGGCCCATCAAGTCCAAACACTGCCCCGAAAAATATTTCATTTTGGTAAGTCTTTGAAAATATTGCTCGAGCCGTCAAAAAGTCCTCCGTTTCGATAAAATTTGCATACCGATTAAAAATAGCTCTCGCGGGTAAAAATACCAAAAAATCCCATTTCTTGAAAAATACACTTAAAAAAACTTATATTAATTAATAAAAATTAATCGTGTAACTAAAATAATTTTCCTGATAATTCTCTGGTCTCCGGAGTCTCTTCTCCTGTCTGTCCAGTATCTGAGTGGGTTTCTCCTCGAATGATAGGTGCGGTGTCAGATGAAGTGGCTCGTAGTTCAGCACATGCGAAAGATTCGACATGTATTTCCGTAGCATAGAGACATGGAATACATTATCAACTCCTTCCAGATTCGACGATAATGCCACTCTGTAGGCTAGTGTACAAACTCTCTCTAGGATCTCGAAGGGTCCGATGAATCTAGGGCTGAGCTTGCCCTTATTCTGGTGGGCGTGGTCCAGGGTTGGTAAGGGTCATTGGGCTCGGTGGTGGCTCAGGTAGGAGTGTCCTGCTTGGCTAAGAGTCCTAGTGAAGGTGGGAAGTTACATGCGCAAGTCTTGTGTCTTCGGGTAGGGATTTGGTTTGAGTTAGGGTCAGGGTTGGTCAGTAGTGTTCCTAGATGGGTTGGCTAGGGTTTGGCTTGAGGTGGCTCAGGCATGGCTCGATTAAATTGGGATATGGCTCGGTGTGTTTGATTGAGGTGGCTCGGGCATGGCTCGAGTAAAGTGGAAGAGCCCTTGCTAGCTAGGAGTCTTGGGCGAAGAAAAGAGCTTGTGCGCATGTTGCTGTCGGGATGTTAGGGCTGTTCGCGTGGCTTGCTGCGTGGGGTAGGGGCTAGATGGTGGTCCAGGCTAGATCTGGACAGGTCTAGGGTCATTAGAGGTCATGGGTGGTCAGTGGTTAGATGGCTTGATGAGTCCTAAGGCAACTAGGAAACCTTACACAACTAGGATACACACCCACACACTTGCATGAAATCGGGTGAGGGAGCATGAGGTTTTTGAGCTGGACAGGGCTGGTTTTTTGGGCTGGGCTTGGTCAGTAGGGTCCCTAGGTGGGTTGGCTCGGGTTTGGCTCGAGGCGGCTCGACTATGGCTTGAGTAAATTGGGAGATGGCCCAGGTTGTCCGATAATGGGTCAATATTTGGAATTTAAGAACTAAAATTGAAACCATGGGTCCACATGTGTGGTTTCAGGGCTCACAAGGGTAGATTAGGTAATAAAAAGGTTAAGTTTAAAATTTGAGAAAAAATATTAAGTTTTGAATTTATTCGGGAATTAAACGCCTCACAAATAATTAATTAAAGAACAAAGAACAAATCGAAAAATCTCGAATTAAGATAAATAAATTTTATGAAAAATTAGATTTAAGCTTAAATAATTATTTGGGATAAGCCCATGTAATTAAAAGTAATAAAAAGATAAAATCGAGAAATTATACGTCTAGGGACAAAACGGTCTTTCTATACTTGGGAAATACGTAAAAACTTGACAGCATCTCGAAGGATCATAATGCATATTAATGATATTTTATGATTTAAATGATTATTTTGACAAAAAAAATATGATATTTTATGATTTATGGTAAAGCTGTGCAATTATTAATGTTAAAATGTTATTTTTGGAAAGTTATGATATTTTACGCTTTTAAAATAAAATGAAAAATATTTTGAGGGATGTTAATTGACTGTGACAAAAGATATGATATATGATTTTGTCGGGATATCGTGAGGGCCAAGGCCCAGAGGACCCCGTTTATGGGACAAAGCCCTAGAGGGACCCTGACGATCGTATTTTCACGGTGGAGCCTAGTTCCCACCCCCATGGGCCATGTGGAGCTGAACACTGATCAGTCGACCAAAGGATTAAAACTAGTCACTTTCAAGGATCAAACTTCAACCAAAATGATAAAAGATTAAAAGTTTTACGATTTTTTTAATTTTATGATATATGATTTATGCTTAAAAACTTTTAAATGATTTATTTATGCTTAAAATTAATTTAAATGATTTTTTATATTTAAAAGCTATTTTAAATAAAAGTATGATTTTTCTAAATGCTTTTGATTGTATATGTATTATTTTCTATTCATGTTTCATACGTGCTGAGTCATTAGACTCACTAGGTTTGTATGTACAGTATTTGATGATATTATGGTAGACACTGAAGATTGAGTGGATCGAGTGCTATAGTACGCTCTCCAAGGACCTTTATTTTCCGTACTGGCTTGATAGATAAAATATTTGAAAATTTAATGACTTTATTAGGGATTTTTTTTTTGCTTTATTTTATTGTTACTTGATCTTTAAAGGTTGACATAGGATTTTTTGTTAGTGGACGATTTAGAGATTTATTTTATTCAATTGAAGTTTAAAATACTAAGTTATTTTCGTCAATGAAAATGTTAATTTAGTTTGAAAGTTGATTTTCGAAGTTTATGTTTTTTTTTTAAAAAAAGTTGAGGTCGTTTCAGTTGGCATCAGAGCTAGGTTTTCCCCAAAGGGTTGTATACTGTCACTCAAGGAAGCTCAAGAAGTCATGCCACAAGTATGTGAGTTTTTACTGCTTTATATTTTATATGCTAAAAAATCTTTGAAATGCTTTTATAATACATGATATAAATGTTAGTTGCATTGTTGGAAACTTAATTCCGGTGCTTTGACAAAAAGACTTACCAACTGAACTTAGCAACTGAACTGCTCATCAACTGAACACGTCATCTACTGAACTCAGTCAACTGTTCTATACAACTGAAGTTCATTCTCGGCAACTGATTCGTTACCAGCTGACCTCTCAGTTGTACACGTCATCAGTTGAAAGCGACAACAAACAAAATAGTACATATACCTGCAACTAGTAGTGGAACGCCGCATTGCAGAATGAACAGTGTACGATTGTCAGAATATATCGACGTGGCAATCAACAGTTAGAATAAACATTCTTTAATGTTACCGTTGAGAGGAGAGCCTATAAATAGTCGAAGAACAGCAACTGAAGAATTCTGACTTTCAGTTATCTTACTCTACTTGCTGTTACGCTGCAAAAATATCTACTGACAATCAGAAATCAAAGCTCACGCTTATTAGTCATATCAGTAGTATTCAAGACTACATTCTCGAGCTTATATAGCACTTTGTAATCTTTAATAGATTTTCTAAGTTGTGCTAAAGATCAGTTACGATCTATAAAAGTGTTGTATGCTAAGAGTTTCAGTTTTGGCAAAGTGATAAGTCCAAACTGAAGTGGGTCAGTACAGTGTCGTGTATTTGATCAAAGTCTTTTAGTTGATATCCTATCTTCGTGATAGAAGGGGTGACGTAGGAGTTATTCAATTCTCCGAAAATCCAGAAACTTATTGTGTCATTACTTCAGTTACCATTTTTAGTTAGATACTCTATCTTTCAGTCAGTTAGTCTTCCGCAACTGTTTTATTCAGTTTAACTGATTGTTATCGACCGACGGGATATTCAGTTTCAGTTTGTAACAAAACTGAATTTATAGTGTCGAAGAATATTTTAAATTCGAGCAGTGTTTATTCAACCCCCCCTTCTAAACACTCTTTACTATTAACCGATCCTATCAAGTGGTATCAGAGCGAGTTATATCCTATCAAAGACTATCTATACTTTAATTGTTCATTATGTCTTCATTCAACAAGATTCCTATGTTCTCAAGAGCAGACTTTGACGATTGGAAGATCAGGATGCAGGCTCATCTAGCTGCACAGGATGATGACATGTGGTACGTTATAACTGACGGACACATGAAGATTTTGAAAGCCAATACAGCAGTTGCAATCACAGTGGGGCACCGCACAGAATTGAAAAGCCTAGAGATGAGTGGACTATTGAGGACAAGAGGAAAGAAAATCTAGATAATGTAGCAAAGGACATATTGTACAAAACACTGGACAAAGTAACGTTCAGTAAAATCAAGACGTGCAGGACAGCCAAAGAGATTTGGGAGAAGTTAATTCAGCTTTGCGAAGGCAACGAACAAACCAAAAAAAACAAACTTTCTATTGCCGTGCAGAATTTCGACAACATCAGAATGAAAGTTGGAGAAACAATGCATGAATATGATGAAAGAACCAGCTGCATCATCAACGAACTTAATGCACTTGGAAATGTGTATTCAAACAAAGAAGTTGCATTGAAAATAATCAGAGGTCTTCCCAAGGAATAGGATGTGAAAACCATGGCAATGAGGGAGTCTAAAGATCTGAACAAAGTTGAACTCCATGACCTATTTGCTGACTTGAAAGCATATGAGTTTGAACTGCAAACTCGAGAGGGAGAACCATCTACCCCAGCAGCTACTACCGCCTTAATTGCTGTAAGTGTTAGAATAGGTGCCCGTCGAGCCAAGTGTTGGCCGAGTGTTCACAATGAAACTCTATGTATAAGCAATCTTTATTTTAGTAATATTTGAAATTATTACTTTGGCACATCTTTATCAGTATACCCATGCTAGTTGCATAGATAAAGCCCTTGAATATACAAATAGTAGAAAGAATATGAGATGCTCATATGATGAGTATCATGAAACTAATATTTGGAATACTGTATATTCTAAACGGTTCCTAGTCGATTCAGCCGCCACTAAGAAGTATATAGGCCGCTCGAGTTCGAGACTAGTATCTGCGATGTGAGTACCATGTTTCATTGGTAGGGGACATTGTGATGTCCGAACATGCAGATAGGTGCTCCTTGTTGAGTGCACTGAACAACCCTCCATAAAAGGACTTTCCAAGTGGTTCTCACTTATCGAGTGGAAACGTCCTAGTTTATGGTTGTACACCATTAGTCCTTATGACCCGGGACAACATTGAGACTCTATGTGCTAGACTTACACTTTGACTTGTTTACCGACTCTCATGGGGTCATCAGGTGGCAAGGTTGGGTGTTCTGTCGAAACACATAGGAGTCGATGCATTGTAGTCGGGGATTCACCGCTTACCTTCGGGTATGGATATCCTATGTGTTATCATGTGTATGTAGGTTGAAATCTCTGGCCAGATTATGGTTGTAATTATGAAAGGGGTTTCATAGATTACACCATTGATGCAACTACAACATGACACATAGTATCGATTCATTGACAACTCTCGATAAACCAATGGTTGTCGAATCGATCGGGATATATGAGTTGAAGGGACCGTACTGTACGCTAACCATAATTGAATGGTTCTTGCAGGCACTATCATTTGATACCTAGGGAATCATGTAACCGATGCTGCTAGGCGTTTAACATGATTGGTTGGGTACTATCAGACTTGAGTTCTGACGTTCTTGTTATCGAGGTGTTGATAAGTAAGAATGGAGCAATTGGGGTATGCTCATATAAGGACATGTTTAGTCCGAATCACATGGAGATGTGAACCCACGGCTAGTTGTATTAATGAACCATTGAGGGCCACACAAGTACTAGCTTTCTAGATCCCGTTGAGAAGTAAAATAGTTCAATGTGTTGAACAACTTATAAATGAGTTTATAATTGTAAAAGAAAATAGAAATATGACTTCTATGAGAGAAATGTAAATTTTAATTTATGGAAGTGTTCCTAAATTAAAAGTTAGCCAAGTGAATAATGTATTTGAAAATTGTGATTTTCATAAACATTATTATGGACTAAATTAAATTAATTCAAGTGTTGAATTAATTAAACACTAGTGGACCTAGTAGAGTCAAAATAATTAAATTAATTCAAGTGTTGAATTAATTAAATTATATTGAGTCTTGTAGAGCTCAATTTAAATTAATTATTTAACTAGTGGGACTTGGGTAAATTCAAGTAATGTTTAATTAGTCTCAAATATGTTTGAGATAATTAAATTTAGTCCATGGTTTTTATTTTGATAAAAACCATATAATATACATGCTTGGGAGGTGAAGAGGTGGAGATTACTTTTGAATAAAAAATTACATGGCATGCAACTTTTTCACTTTTGCTTTTTGCAACACCAAGACATGCAATTAACTCATTCTCCTTCCCTCCTAGAATCCTCATGTCCGAAACATTGCAAGCATTTTCTCTCCCATTTTTCTCCAAAATTTTGTTCTTCAATTTGTTGAGGAACACTACACTTCTCAAAGAAAAATCCTCATATTTTTCTAGTGCAAAATATGAGGAGATCTACCTAGTTGGTGGTGGGCTTAATTTGAAGGAAAGTTTCAAGAACAAGGAGAGCTTGTAGATTTGTCTTGCCTTTGAAGAGCCAAGTTGTTTACAACTTGGTTGGAGCCATTTCATCAACCTCAAGAGGTTGATAGGTACATTTCTAAACACACTATGTATGACATTTTTGTGTTTTATTGTATTTGCTACACAAGATTCATGGTGGCCGAAAATATTGCTTAAAATAAAAAAAAATTTGACTTCCGTTGCGCTTCCGGTCACCGTAGCCGATCCCCTTTCAAGTGGTATCCGAGCTATGGTTACGATTTTGTGTAGCAAATACAAGATATTATGTTGAGATTGATTTCTAACCGCATGAGAACAAAAATTTTGCAACAATGTCAAGGATTTTTGGGGCATGTTTCGGGCAGCAACATGCTGCCCGTTTCGGGCAGCTCGGGCTGCCCATTTCGGGCAGCTAGGGCAGCCCGAAGGGCTGCCCGAACACCCCTATGTTTTAATTAAAAAAAAAAATATTTTTGGTCGCCGGAATCTGGCGACGGAGCTCCGGCGACGGCGATGACGGCTAGGGTTTCCAAAAGTGTTTTGGAATATCAAAGTGTCATGGGCCTTGAGTTGTTGGGCCATTGGATGGCAAACATGTTTGTGATTTTAAATGGGCCAAAATGTTTTTGGTGAAAAATAAGTTTTTGGGCCCTTAAGTTTAAAATTACAAAAGTTGCAAATTTTTCTCATGAAATAAATAATTTAAGTTGGACTTTAATTATTTATAGTAAATGGTGATTTACAAGAAATTCGGTTATAAATAAATTAATTTGAAAGTAGACAAAGGTGTTTGTATACTTTGTTAATTTAGTTTATAATCGTGGCGGTTAGTGATTGGATCAAGATATATAATATTGGATCAATTAATTATTGTGATAATTAATTGATGGTGTATGATATGTGATATTATGCATGAAGGATGATCAAAAGCCCAAGCCCAATTTGCTAGGTGTATGCTAGGATATTTTGTGTTGAATGATTGTAATAATTATCAAATTTAAAATGGGCTTGGTTTATGGCCCGTTCCCACCCCATGAGATGTATCCATATTTGCCATGGATATTTACTTGTAAATATTAGTATAGTGGATGATCAAGATTGGAAGATGGTGGCCATGATGATTATGAAGATCGAAGACATGTAAATATTGGAAGCTAATGTAATAGCTGCATTGCATCCCGTGCATTTACCCTAGGATTGGACCTAGGCCCATGTTTAGCTCACACGGTCCGTTAGTATTGGGGCGATTGATCATCCTTGTTTGTTTACTGTTTATAATATATGCATGATATGTTATAAATAATGAGTATGTGCGTTATTATTATGATAATAACAAAGTTGCATGAATCCGGCAAACATTCGATCAAACATGGCGAGCATTTAAATAAAATTAATGATGAGACCTTTCAAAATTAAAAACCCTCATTTTGAATAAGATTCAAAATTAATATCAAGCCCGAAAAGGGGAATTATAAATTTGTTTATAATTTCCATGTCTTCCATCGACATATGGGTGCATGAAGAATCGCTACCCGTACTCGGGGCTCGGCTCATATTATTGGGGGGGCCCTTAGTACCGGAAAGCTGTGACATCCATTTGACATGGTGATGTGAACTACGTGTAACTCCCATGACTTCGGCTCAGATAATTGAGGGAACTCATGGCGACCGTCCATTAAGGTTCAACATCGATGGGTAAGGCTTGACACGTAAAGATGAACGACGTCAATATTGGGTCCTAATCAAACGTGAGACAAAAGTTTACGTAGAGGGTTGCATTGTGATGCAATTGGAAACTACCTTTTAGGAATTGTGATTGGCTGATATTATTCGGGATCATAATTCGCTAATTGGACCTTACGTACCTACTGAGGAAAGGAGTTTTCCGTTTTCACTAGAGGGTAGTGAAAGATGTCAAAACAGTGGGAGCAAATATTTATGAAGTAAAAGTCCATAATTTATATCTTACTAAATATTTTAAAATAGTCACCAACATTTATCTGTTTTCACTTTTCAGTAAAAATTGACAATGTCTTCGATTCGCAATCCGATATCCATAATACTCGACAAACACATATTAACTGGACCTAATTACCTCACTTGGCTAAGAAACCTGAAAATCGTCTTGAATTCGGAAAGGGTAGCATATACACTGACTGAGTCGCCCCCTGTTGAGGCTCCGACTGACTGCAATCCTGAGGAATTGCAGGCTTACAAGGAATGGTGTGACCATGACTTGATAGCCAGGTGTTATATACTGACTTCTATGAATGATGAGCTGCAGAGATGTTTTGAGGATGCAAAGAATGCTGCTGGCATTCATAAGCACCTCAAAGAGCTCTTTGGTGAGCAGACTCGGCCTCTTAGGCATGCTACCGTCAAGGAGCTGATCACTTTGCGCATGCGAGATGGGGCCTCAGTCCATGAGCATGGCCTAAAGATGATCAGGCTCGTGGAAAAGCTCGTTGGCATGGATCTGATCTTGCCTTCGGAGTTGACCACCGACGTGTTGCTGTTATCATTGCCTAGCTCATTTGATCCTTTTGTGGTGAACTTCAACATGAACAAGATGGAACCGACCCTTGAGGAGTTGGTGAATATGCTTGTTACGTTTGAATCAACCATTAAGAAAGAGAAGTCGGTTCTTTATGTGGGTTCTTCATCTGGTACGAAGATTGATCCACATGGGAAGGGAAAGAAGTGTTCTTTCAAACGTCCCAAGAAGAACGTGCCCTTGTTGAGGCAATCTCCGAATCCCGTTGTGGCAGCCACACCAGTTAAGGCTGACAAGACTAGTGATGTTTGTCATCACTGCAAGAAGCCTGGACATTGGAGGCGAAATTGCAAGGAATATCTGGCCCAGAAGAGTTCTGGAAACGGTATGTTCTAAATTGAAGTAAACATTTCAATTAGCTCTACTTCTTGGGTATTAGATACCGGTTGTGACTCACATCTCTGTAATGAGTTACAGGTGATGGGAAGAAGTAGAAAGCTTAAGGAAGGTGTGACCTTCTAGAGGATGGGCAATGGAGCAAGAGTTGCTGCCATGGCTGTAGAAGATGTTTACTTATTGTTGAACAATAGTTTTAAGTTAATTTGATGAGATGTTTTGTTTGTACCTAATTTTGTAAAAAACGTTGTTTCCATTTCTATGCTGATAAAAATGGATATTCTTGTTTATTTTGCAAAGGTGTTTGCAACATTTACATGAATGAATGTTTGATTGGTACTGGTGAACTTGAAAACGATCTCTATAACTTAAAATTAAAAGATATTCCATTAAATTTCCATTCAAAGGCAGACACCATATGAGATATGGATGTGTAAGTCTCCCAAATATTCTTATCTTAGAATATGGGGAGCCCTGCTTATGTGAAGCAGGTAGTGGGAGATAAATTGGATAGTCGATCCATTTTATGCTACTTTGTGGGATATCCAATGAATTCGATTGGATACTACTTCTATCATCCCCAAGAAACAAAAGTGTTTGTTTCTAGGAATGCGACTTTTTTTGAAAAAGGAGTTTCTATTGGATATAAAAAGGGAGATGATAGAACTCGAAGAGGTTCGAGAGACACCCACAATTGTAGAACCCACACCCGAAGAGCCAAGTGAGGAGATACAAGCTCCTAGAAAATCCGAGAGAGTCTCGAGACCACCTATGAGGTATGGTCAGCTTCTTGAAGAGGGCCATGATGAGCCTAACCATGGATGTGATCCAAGGACCTTCAAGGAAGCATTATCTGATGCCGATTCATTCAAGTGGCTTGAAGCGATGGAATCTGAGATGAATTCCATGCATTCGAACCAAGTGTGGAATCTCGTGGATCCACCTGAGGGAATTGTTCCCATAGGGTGTAAATGGATTTACAAGAGGAAACTTGGGGCGGTTGGGAAGGTATTGACCTTCAAGACGTGATTGGTGGCAAAAAGATATACTCAAAGACAAGGAGTTGACTTTGAGGAAACCTTTTGACCAGTTGCAATGTTCAAGTCTATAAGGATATTGCTAGCCATAGCTGCATGGTATGACTATGAGATATGGCAGATGGATGTTAAGACAGCCTTTGTTAATGTGGATATTAAGGAAGAGATTTACATGTCTCAACCTGAAGGGTTTACATCTATTGGAAGTGAGCATATGGTATGCAAACTTCATAGATCTATTTATGGTCTAAAGCAGGCATCTAGGAGTTGGAACCTCAGATTCGACAGTACAATCAAAGAGTTTGGTTTTGATAAGAATCCTGAGGAACCCTGTGTGTATAAGAAGGTCAGTGGGAGTGCTGTAACATCCCTGGTGTTGTATGTGGATGACATTCTAATCATTGAGAATGATGTAGGAATGTTGCAATCAACTAAGATATGGTTAGCGAGTAAGTTCTCGATGCAGGACTTGGGTGAAGCATCTTTTGTATTGGGATACAGATCTATAGAGATAGATCGAAAAGATTGCTTGATCTTACCCAGCCCACATACATTGATACCATCGTGAAGCGGTTCTCGATGGGTGAGTCCAAGAGAGGACACCTGCCAATGTGTCATGGCGTGTCCCTATCCAAGTTTATGTCTCCCAAGACTGATGCAGAGATAGCGGCGATGACAGGCATTTCTTATGCATCTACGATTGGTATCATCATGTATGAGATGATATCTACACGTCCTGACGTGGCTTTCGCACTAAGTGTAGTGAGTAGATATCTATCGAACCCTGGTCTTCCACACTGGAAAGCTGTGAAAGACATCCTCAAGTAGTTGAGAAGGACCAATAAATTGTTCTTGGTCTATGGGGTGGAGAACTAGAATTGGAAGGCTATACCGACTCTAGCTTCCAAAGCGATATCGATGACTCGAAGTCAACCTCTGGGTTTGTATTCATGCTCAATGGTGCTGCTCTCTCTTGGAAGAGTTCCAAGCAAGACAATACTGCGGATTCCAGCACAGAGTCCGAATACATTGCTGCATCGGATGCAGCAAGGGAGGCTGTTTGGATAAGAAATTTCGTCTAAGAGTTGGACGTCATTCCTAATGGAGTTGCTCCTATCCCGGTGTTGTGTGACAACACGGGAGCTTTAGCTCAAGCAAAGGAGCCAAGGTCTCATCAGAAGTCCAAACAAGTATTGAGAAAGTACCACATCCTCGGAGAGATTGTGGAAAGAGAAGTGTCTATCGACAAAGTCGGCTCCGCAGACAATGTTGTTGATCCACTAGCTAAGCCTTTACCTGTACCATTATTCGAGATGCATCGCGAATCAATTGGTTTGAAGCATACGGGTAGTTGGCTCTAGTGCAAGTGGGAGATTGTTAGAGTAGGTGCCCGTCGAGCCAAGTGTTGGCCGAGTGTTCACAATGAAACTCTATGTATAAGCAATCTTTATTTTAGTAATATTTGAAATTATTACTTTGGCACATCTTTATCAGTATACCCATGCTAGTTGCATAGATAAAGCCCTTGAATATACAAATAGTAGAAAGAATATGAGATGCTCATATGATGAGTATCATGAAACTAATATTTGGAATACTGTATATTCTAAACGGTTCCTAGTCGATTCAGCCGCCACTAAGAAGGATATAGGCCGCTCGAGTTCGAGACTAGTATCTGCGATGTGAGTACCATGTTTCATTGGTAGGGGACATTGTGATGTCCGAACATGCAGATAGGTGCTCCTTGTTGAGTGCACTGAACAACCCTCCATAAAAGGACTTTCCAAGTGGTTCTCACTTATCGAGTGGAAACGTCCTAGTTTATGGTTGTACACCATTAGTCCTTATGACCCGGGACAACATTGAGACTCTATGTGCTAGACTTACACTTTGACTTGTTTACCGACTCTCATGGGGTCATCAGGTGGCAAGGTTGGGTGTTCTGTCGAAACACATAGGAGTCGATGCATTGTAGTCGAGGATTCACCGCTTACCTTCGGGTATGGATATCCTATGTGTTATCATGTGTATGTAGGTTGAAATCTCTGGCCAGAGTATGGTTGTAATTATGAAAGGGGTTTCATAGATTACACCATTGATGCAACTACAACATGACACATAGTATCGATTCATTGACAACTCTCGATAAACCAATGGTTGTCGAATCGATCGGGATATATGAGTTGAAGGGACCGTACTGTACGCTAACCATAATTGAATGGTTCTTGCAGGCACTATCATTTGATACCTAGGGAATCATGTAAGCGATGCTGCTAGGCGTTTAACATGATTGGTTGGGTACTATCAGACTTGAGTTCTGACGTTCTTGTTATCAAGGTGTTGATAAGTAAGAATGGAGCAATTGGGGTATGCTCATATAAGGACATGTTTAGTCCGAATCACATGGAGATGTGAACCCACAGCTAGTTGTATCAATGAACCATTGAAGGCCACACAAGTACTAGCTTACTAGATCCCGTTGAGAAGTAAAATAGTTCAATGTGTTGAACAACTTATAAATGAGTTTATAAGTGTAAAAGAAAATAGAAGTATGACTTCTATGAGAGAAATGTAAATTTTAATTTATGGAAGTGTTCCTAAATTAAAAGTTGGCCAAGTGAATAATGTATTTGAAAATTGTGATTTTCATAAACATTATTATGGACTAAATTAAATTAATTCAAGTGTTGAATTAATTAAACACTAGTGGACCTAGTAGAGTCAAAATAATTAAATTAATTCAAGTGTTGAATTAATTAAATTATATTGAGTCTTGTAGAGCTCAATTTAAATTAATTATTTAACTAGTGGGACTTGGGTAAATTCAAGTAATATTTAATTAGTCTCAAATATGTTTGAGATAATTAAATTTAGTCCATGGTTTTTATTTTGATAAAAACCATATAATATACATGCTTGGGAGGTGAAGAGGTGGAGATTACTTTTGAATAAAAAATTGCATGGCATGCAACTTTTTCACTTTTGCTTTTTGCAACACCAAGACATGCAATTAACTCATTCTCCTTCCCTCCTAGAATCCTCATGGCCGAAACATAGCAAGCATTTTCTCTCCCATTTTTCTCCAAAATTTTGTTCTTCAATTTGTTGAGGAACACTACACTTCTCAAAGAAAAATCCTCATATTTTTCTAGTGCAAAATATGAGGGGATCTACCTAGTTGGTGGTGGGCTTAATTTGAAGGAAAGTTTCAAGAACAAGGAGAGCTTGTAGATTTGTCTTGCCTTTGAAGAGCCAAGTTGTTTACAACTTGGTTGGAGCCATTTCATCAACCTCAAGAGGTTGATAGGTACATTTCTAAACACACTATGTATGACATTTTTGTGTTTTATTGTATTTTCTACACAAGATTCATGGTGGCCGAAAATATTGCTTAAAATAAAAAAAATTTTGACTTCCGTTGCGCTTCCGGTCACCGTAACCGATCCCCTTTCAGTAAGAACAGAACCAACTGGTTCAGTTGAGAAAGCTGCTGATCAACTAAGCAATGATGCCATGTCATTGTTCATTAAGAAGTTTGGAAGATTCATGAGGAAGAATCAAGGGAATTTCCAAAATAACTATCAAAGAAACAACTCCAGAGAGGATTCAAATGCATGCTACAACTGTGGCAAACCAGGTCGTTATATTGCTGACTGTCCCAAACCCAAGAAGGACAGTCAAGTTTCAACTGAAAGAAAGAAGAAAGTGTATGAGCACAAGAGGAGATCTAAGGACGACAAGAAGCCTTACAGAAAGTAACATGAAGTACTCCTAGCTGAAGATAGCAAAGCCAAATGGGCAGACACTGAAAACGAGGAATCAGAACCAGAAACTTCATGCAGTTCTAGTGACGATGAAGAAGAAGTAAAATGTCTGATGGCTGCTGATACAAAACTAGAGTCCAGCAGTCAACAGGTATTTGATTTTAGTTCAACTGATTTTACCAGAGAAGAACTTATTTCGACATTGCATGACATGGTTAATGAGTATCAAAAGCTTGCTTTATTGTTTGAAAAAGCTAGAGCAAAGCAAAATGATCCCAAAGGCGATAAAACAAAAACTGATGAATCAGTTGATATGTTGAGTCTAAAAAGGGAAATTGCTGAGCTCAGAAATGAAAGAAGCAGGGATCAATTAATGATTCAAAAGTTTTTGCTTGAAAATTCAAAGCACACTGAGCTTATTCAGGCTTGGAATAAATCGTCTGATGCATTAACTGATATACAGAATTCTCAGAAATCAGTTACTGATAAAACTGGTCTAGGATTCTGTAGTAAAGATGATTCGTCTTCCAAAGATACTCAGCCAAAACTGAATATAAACAAAGGGAAATACATTCATTTTGTAAAATCAGTTATGGTACAAGAACAAGCTAAGCCGAGTAAACTGATTGAACAACCAACTCAAAATATGAACAGCCAACTCGAAGTCAGCAACCGAAAATTTTCATCAAAAATTACCCTAATGGCTGCTCAAATTACTACAACAGTAAGTCAGTTCAGAAAAGATACTGGCTGAACAATCAGTTGAAAAAGAGCAAATCACATGTTGTATATCCTACACACCTTGCATCAAGCACACACAAACAGGGAAAGACCATCTGGAATACAGCAACTGGACGGTCAGTTAGATTGATCCAAGTCTGGATTCCTAAAGGACTAATCAACTTTGGACCCAAGTAGAAAAAGGGGTACCAGAATCTTATCTTGTGTGTGATTGCAGGTAACAGGTACAAGCTTTGAATCTATATGGTACTTGGATAGTGGATGTTCACGCCACATGACAGGAGATTCAAATTTATTATCTCAACTGGTCAAATATACTGGACCAAACATCAGTTTTGGAGATAATTCTAAAGGTAAAACTGTGGGTAATGGTAAGCTTATCCATGGTAACTTCACCATTAATGATGTATTATTAGTTGAGAATCTTAAGTATAATCTGATCAATATCAGTCAGTTATCCGATAATGGATTCTCAGTTCAATTTGACAAACATTCTTGTTCAGTCAAAAACTCTACTGAAGAGATCATCCTAACTGGCAAAAGGTGTGGAAACACTTACAAAGTCAGTTGGAATGATCAACCTTATGCACCAGTATGTTTTATTGCCTCAAAATCTTCTAAAAACTAGTTGTGGCGTAAGAGCTTAAACCACCTGAATTTCAAGTCTATTACATATTTGAGTAACCACGATCTTGTTACTGGGCTGCCCAAAATGGATTTTATCAAAGACAAAATTTGCTCAGCATGTCAGTTTGGTAAACAAATCAAATCTTCTTTTAAAAACAAGGGTCATAAATCTTCTTCCCGATGCTTAGAGCTGTTACATATCGATCTATTTGGTCCAATACCAGTCATGAGCTTAGGGGAATGAAATACACCTTGGTGGTTGTAGATGATTTTTCAAGATTCACTTGGGTTATATTTCTCAAGTCCAAAGACCAAACTGCTGCTCAACTGATTAAGCTTTTCAAAAGACTATTAAATGAAAAATCAATTGGAATTGATAGAATCAGATCTGATCGAGGAACTGAGTTTATCCATCAAATTCTTTCAAATTATTTAGAGAATGCCGGAATTAAGCATGAGCTCTCAGCAGCTAGAACTCCTCAGCAAAATGGTGTAGCTGAAAGGAGAAATCGGACCCTTAAAGAGGCTGCTAGAACAATGCTTGCTGATTCTGGTATCTCTCAATGGTTTTGGGCAGAAGCAGTGAACACTGCGTGTTACACTCAAAACAGATCAATGATTAATAAGAATCATATGAAAACACCTTATGAGATCTGGCATGGAAGAAAAAGTGTGGTTTCCTACTTCAAAATATTCGGCTGCAATATATGTTTTATACTTGTCAATGGTAAAACTCATTTAAAAGCCTTTGATGCTAAATCTGCAGAGGGAATATTTCTTGGTTATTCTTCAGTGAGTAAAGCTTATAGTGTCTTCAACAAAAATACTTTAAATGTTGAGGAATCTATTCATGTTGTTTTTGATGAAACTATACTAACTGATAAGCCAACTGATCAAGTTGAGCTAGCTGATAGATTTACAGATATAAGCTTGGATGATGATGATGATGAAGATATCCATATCACTCAAAGCAATCTTCAAACACCGGAACCGGAAGTATTGGATCAACCAGAAGAACCAGAAGCTGTTCCAAATGATCAGTTATTAGAGCCACCGAATGACATTCAGTTACCAACTGAAACTGCTCCAACTGAAACTGAAAATGTTCAGTTACCCACAGAAGCAGTTGCTGATTCAGAAGCAATAAATGCTGAACTTAGATGGAAGAAATCACATCCTTCAGAGTTGGTAATAGGTAAACCATCTGATCGAGTAAGAACAAGAAATCAGATGCTCAATCTATTTATTCATTCAGCTTTCGTATCACAACTAGAACCCAAGAAGACTGATGAAGCTCTTGCTAATCCAAACTGGATAAATGCAATGCAAGAAGAGCTAAATCAGTTTATCCAAAACAATGTCTGGAACTTAGTTCCAAGACCAATTTCAAAAACTGTTATAGGTACAAAGTGGGTGTACAGGAACAAACTGAACGAAGATGGTTCAGTTGTGCGTAACAAAGCAAGGCTAGTGGCACAAGGCTATAAGCAGGAAGAAGGAATTGATTATGATGATACATATGCACCAGTTGCAAGACTGGAGGCAATCAGGATATTCCTCGCCTATGCTTCATTCAAAAACTTCAAGGTCTATCAAATGGATGTGAAGAGTGCATTTCTGAATGGCCAGTTGCAGGAAGAAGTCTACGTTGAACAACCTCCAGGTTTTATCAATCATCACTTTCCTGATCATGTATATCATTTGAACAAAGCCTTATATGGTTTTAAACAAGCTCCAAGAGCTTGGTACGAAACTCTTTCAAAATTTCTAACTGATCACGATTTTTCCGTTGGATCAGTTGATAAGACCTTGTTCAAATTTTCCAAGAACGATCATATTCTACTCGTTCAAATTTATGTTGATGACATTATTTTTGGGTCAACTAACCCCAAATTATGCGAGAAGTTTTAGTTAATGCAGGATAAGTTCGAAATGAGCATGATGGGTGAATTAACATTCTTTCTTGGTTTATAAGTGAAGCAACTGGATTCAGGAACTTTTATCAGGCAAACTAAATACACTAAGGAATTGCTGAAGAAATTTGGTATGAAATCATGTTCAGCCGCAATCACTCCCGTGAGCTCATCAATTAAATTAGACACTGATCAAGGGGTAATATCAGTTAAGATGACACTTTACAGAAGTTTAATAGGTTCATTATTGTACCTAACTGCTAGTCGTCCTGATATTGTGTTTGTTGTATGCATGTGTGCCAAATTTCAAGCAAATCCTATGCAATAACATTTTACTACTGCCAAGCGTATTTTGAAATATCTTAAGGGCACACAAAATGTTGGATTATGGTACTCTAAAGATTCCTCTTTCAATTTAGTTGGATATTCAGATGCAGATTATGCAGGATGCAAGCTTGATCGAAAAAGTACAAGTGGATCATGTCAGTTTCTTGGAGACAGACTGATCTCTTGGTTCAGTAAGAAGCAAACATCCATAGCAACTTCCACAACTGAAGCAGAATATCTTGCTGCTGGAAGCTGCTGTGCTCAACTGCTCTGGATTCAGCAGCAACTGAAAGATTATGGTGTTGATGCAAAGGAGTCTCCTATATTCTGTGACAACACAAGCACAATTGCCATTACCTACAATACAGTTATTCACTCCAGGACTAAGCACATAGATGTCAGACATCACTTCATCAGAGATCATGCCCTGAAGAAGAACATCAGACTGGAATACGTATGAACTGAGCAGCAAGCAGCTGATATCTTCACCAAACCATTGGCTGAGACTAAGTTTTCTTATTTTCGCAATATACTTGGATTAATTGATTTATCCTAATCAGTCGTTATTTTTTTGTTTTGGTTCTTAATCCATTCTTCAGTATTGATGTCACTTACTGACTCCTCAGTTAGTTGTTTAATTCTATAACTCTCAATTGATGTCAGTTGATCTTCTATTAGTTATCATTTTATCAGCTCATATGTTTGCATAGTATCTCACAAAGCTCATTACGTGCAGGAACAATAAAAACGACGATAAAACAAAATAAACATTTTATTCAACCATAAATATTGGTCAGGACTACAATTTCATATTTTTCTTCTATATCAGCTATCCACGTCCTCAACCAAATAGCTAGAGCTGAGGAAGATGTTTTGCAGAAGCTGTGCGAAGAAGCTATGCGATTGAGAGTCTCCAGCTCCTTTAGAAGAATCAGCTGGTAGAGATGACCATCTTTGAAAACGTCCACCCCCGCAGAAATGTTTAAGTGCTCCCGCACTTCTCTCAGTTGTGCCATCCGTTTGAAGGTGGTAGCCCTTCCAGAGTTGTACAGGAGCTCAAGCTCCTGTAACTCTTCCCAGTTGGGAAGACTATCATAGAAGACCTCGTCTTCAATGTCAGATTTTCTAGCCTGCAGAGAGAATGGAGAAACGTTTGAGCTACTTTAACTCTATAACTCTTATTTATAGACCAGGTCGAGGAAGATGAAAGGACAATTCTTAATGACGATTACTCTACCAAGCATCAGGATTTTCTTAATTAATCTTGCTTATATTATCTTCATTTTCTTTAATGCATTTATTAAGGGGTAATATTGGTTTTTAAGAGGTTAACTGAGAAGACAACTGATTAGTCAGCTCTCAACTGAAAGAACACAGTCTGACAACTGATCGTTCAGTTGAGCGTCTAACTAATCTTCTCGTATACGTTAACTAATTAGACCTATTATATTCAAAATCAAGTGACGTGACTGTCTTTCAAGCATTAAATGCTGTTTTTCAGAAAATGATTAGTGTCAACGTGGACACCTTTGAAACCGTTCAAGTACACACGCATTTGGCACACGAACACACGTTGTAATTCAGAATTTCTATGGACTGACACGTGTCCAGAATTTGAATAGTCACGTACATATGTACCATTCCCCACTTCATTTCAGTTTTACTTTGCGTATTATCCACAGATTCTTGAGAGCAAAAACTAGTTTCATCCTTCAACTTTTCTTTCAGAAATTCACTAAGTTCGTAATGGCAACTCAAATTCCTGCTTACATGCTAAATGCTATGGCTATCAATTTTGGGTCCATCTTATCCTTCGGTGATGAGGATGTCAAGAAGGTCTTTCAAAAACTGGAAGCTGCTGGATTACGGACGTTCTTGGGTACATCATCTCAAGAAATCTACCCAAAAGAACTTCAGGATTTCTATTCCACCGGCAAGGTCGACTCTGATGGCAACATAATTTCTATTGTGGCCAAAGAGCTTTTGGTAAAAGCTGGATCATTTGCTGCTCTTACTTTGGAAAAATTTCAAGCCATTTCTGTCATTATGGCTGATCGTCAATTCAACTGGAAGCACCTTATATTTACTGTTCTGAAGAATATGTTTCTGTCTTCTAAACAATCCAAGGGATTTGCTGTACAACTTAGTTATCTGCTGAAATTGAAAGGATTAGTGGCTGATGACTCAGAAAGATCATCAAGGTTTAAAGTTTTTAATGCGAAGAACACTAAGCCACTGAAAACCAAACTGGACATTTCTCCTGCTCAGTTTGTCAAAATCAAACAAAAGATTGGGACTGAGAAAGTAGCCCCGAAATCAGTAAAGAAAGCCAAAACTTTGGCTCAACTGAAGATGGCTAAGAGGAAATTAATCTTGAGTACTTCTGACTCAGATAAAACTCCATCTCCTCAGATTGCCAAGAAACCGAGAACCCAAAGGGTTAAATCCACAACTGCCGAGGTATCCATTTCTTCTGATACAATTATTTCTTCATATGCTCAACAACCATTAGAAGCAGTTCCTTTGAAAATCATTCCACCAGAAGCTTCAGTTGGTGCCAAAAAGGAATCAGTTAGGACCAAAGCGCCTCTGATTCAAATCACTCGCCCTGCCACTGTGGCACCTGCTCGACCCAAAGGGATAAAATTTATAGAGGTGGTGGAATCAACTCGAACAGGATTGGAAATCCCTCACATTCTGAGCACTGATAAAGGCAAGGGTAAGCTGATTGAAGAGCCCAGACCTTCGAATGCTATTCAGACACATATTGACCTTGTCTGAGCAAAGGTTAATAGCTATGCAGCTTCAAAAATTCAGTCCTATGATGCTTGGATAGCCTTTCGCACACAAATTTTTGTCAAGCAACTGAAAAAGAAATCTCAGCTGAACACCTTCATCAAATTGGAAGCTTATGTTATCAGAAATGTGAAAGCTACCACAATTTCTCAGGCCATGGAAATGAGATCTTATTTGTTTGATCAGGTGAGAGCCAAGAAGGTTGCTCAAATTATCAGCAAATTGAAAGATAACTACGTTCCAACAAATCCTACTGCATTTGCTGATCAAGCAGTAATCACTCAGCTTCATACTGATTTGCTTGGGTTACAATCTCAAATCAGATTTTGGGAAATGGATCAGGAATTGGTTCTTCATCAAGGAAATTCAGATACTGATGAAGAGGATACAGTTGAAAAACCATCCTCAGACCAGGATTTGGTTTCAACTGAAAAGTCAGTTCAGGACATGCCTCACGCATCTCCTGCTGAACAACAACTGTACACTGAAGCCGAGCTTTCTTTTGCAAACATTGAAGAGATTATCCAAGCAGTGGTGCAGGATACTAAAATGAGTGAACCTATGTCTAATCCGGTTGATCACTCTGCTGATCAAATCCATCCAGAGGTCACCATTTTTCCAGAAGAACCAGTTCAGCTAGATCCAGTTGCTGACCAAGATATTTCGGCTGATGTGCCGATTGATTCTCCAGTTCATTCTTTAGAGGCAGTTTTGGTTTCATCACCATCTGCCATTCTTCCAGCCAGCTTTTCTGCTGATCAGAATCCACGATCACCGCCTCCCGTTCAAGAAGAAATTATTGTAATTGATGTTCCAGTTCAGAATGTTGCTGATACGGTTTCGACTGAACAAGCTTTAGTCATTTCTGAACAGCCAACAAGAGAACCAGGATCATCTCATCAGTCTCCTCCTCCATTTTCATCAGATATTGATCTTATTTTTGAAGAAGTTCAGCATATGCAGGAAAGTATGCAACAAATCATCACTGACATATTGAAGATTCAGAACACTCAGCTTTCACATACTCTGAAGTTGGACTCTTCCCATCAGTTCAACTTAGAAAAACTGAACGCCATACAAGCAGCTGTTACCTCTCTGACTTTTGCAGTTGACGATATACAGAAAAACAGAGGGATATTTTCCAGTCTCACTGCCACTCAAGACTTTATCAACAAACGAGTCGACAGTGTAGAATCTCTTTTTTCAAGAAAAATCGACTTGCTTCAAGTTGCCATGACTACTGCTATCAGCAATATTTCCGACTCTGTCCATCTCCTATCTATTGATGTTAGAAAATTATCTTCTAAGATGGAGCTGTTTGACAAAAAGGGAGAAGGAAACTGATTTTAGCTTCAGTTAGTAATCTTAGCAGAAGTAATCTTAAATTCTTGTATCTATGAAGAATATGAGTTCAGTTGAATCTACATCTTATTTTATCTACAAGAGTTCAGCCATTCAGTTATACTTTATTCTGAGTTTTGTCAAACACCATAAAGGGGAAAATTGTTGGAAACTTAATTCCGGTGCTTTGACAAAAAGACTTACCAACTGAACTTAGCAACTGAACTTCTCATCAACTGAACATGTCATCTGCTGAACTCAGTCAACTGTTCTATACAACTGAAGTTCATTCTCGGCAACTGATTCGTTACCAACTGACCTCTCAGTTGTACACGTCATCAGTTGAAAGCGACAACAGACAAAATAGTACAGATACCTGCAACTAGTAGTGGAACGCCGCATTGCAGAATGAACAGTGTACGATTGTCAGAATATATCGACGTGGTAATCAACGGTTAGAATATTCAAACATTCTTTAATGTTACCGTTGAGAGGAGAGCCTATAAATAGTCGAAGAACAGCAACTGAATAATTCTGACTTTCAGTTATCTTACTCTACTTGCTGTTACGCTGCAAAAATATCTACTCGCAATCAGAAATCAAAGCTCACGCTTATTAGTCATATCAGTAGTATTCAAGACTACATTCTCGAGCTTATATAGCACTTTGTAATCTTTAATAGATTTTCTAAGTTGTGCTAAAGATCAGTTACGATCTATAAAAGTGTTGTATGATAAGAGTTTCAGTTTTGGCAAAGTGATAAGTCCAAACTGAAGTGGGTCAGTATAGTGTCGTGTATTTGATCAAAGTTTTTTAGTGAATATTCTATCTTCGTGATAGAAGGGGTGACGTAGGAGTTATTCAATTCTCCGAACATCCAGAAACTTATTGTGTCATTACTTCAGTTACTATTTTTAGTTAGATACTCTATCTTTCAGTCAGTTAGTCTTCCGCAACTGTTTTATTCAGTTTAACTGATTGTTATCGACCAACGGGATATTCAGTTTCAGTTTGTAACAAAACTGAATTTATAGTGTTGAAGAATATTTTAAATTCGAGCAGTGTTTATTCAACCCCCACCCCCCCTTCTAAATACTCTTTACCATTAACCGATCCTATCATGCATGTTGCACGAAATGTTAAAAGTGGTTATGGAATTTTGATTGGGTTAATGAGGAACTTAGAGAAGAATAGGGTTCATGCACTTCTTGAGCTGGATTTAGGAGTTGATATTGAAAATTTTTAGGATAGAAATACAATTTTCGAGATTGTGAGGATCGAATCGAAGAGAAAATTTTAAGTTAGAGGTTTAAGTTTGAAGTGAATGAGGGAAGCCAAGCTTTTTAACTATCAAGATAAGGCAAATTTCGAGGACGAAATTCCATTTAAATGAGGGGAGGAGATTTGTAACGTCCGAAAAACCAAACCTACGTAAACTACATTCATGAAAATTACTGGAATTGCTTAATTGTTTTATATAATTGATTTTAAATGCTTGCATGATATTTATTATATGATTAAATGTATGATTGGATGATTAAAATTGAAGGATTTTACCCGAATATTCCATAATAGGTAGGGGAAAGGAGACCGTGGACGACCAAGACAAGAATATTTATTTTTCATTAAATAATTGCAAGACTTCTTCATATGATTTTAAATGATTTAATTTTTTTTCAAAAATGTTGGAGTTCGAATAATTTTACGAGTCGAGATTGATTTTTCCTTGGAAGCCGGTTTTGTGCAAACGAGGAGTTTTTAAAACATCAAAATATTATTTTTGGGAAACTAATTTTTTAAACTTTATGTTTTAATTAAATAATAGTTATTGGGCCCAATTTAAACAAATTGAGTAGGCCCATTTCTCTTATACTTGGAGGCCAAAAACCAAAGCCCATTAACTTGCAATTAAATCTATAAATATGTTACCTAGACTTTCAAAACATCATTCTTCAGCACCATCAGCAGCCGAAATTTCTCACTTGCACACACACACACACACAAAATCGAGAATTTAGGGAGGAACGAAAGCTAGGGTTCTTCGTCGTCCGGTCATCCAATATCATACAAGAGGTGGCTTAGGGTGTTCCAGAGAAGGCCAGAAAGGTTGGGATTCGAGGGTGGCTCGAGAAAGAGTCCTAGCTGAAGTAGGAACTCAAAGCGCCTTGGAAGAGCTTTAGCATGCGGCTGCTGTTCTGGAATCAGGCGGCTCGCTGCATGGGTCCATGGTTTGGTTGGGCTTGGGCGTGGTTCAGTGTCGGTAAGAGTCATATGGGCTCGGTGGTGGCTCGGGTAGGAGAGTCCTAGTTGGCTAAGAGTCCTAGTGAAGATGGGAAGGTACATGCGCATGTCTTGTGTCTTCCGGCAGGGCTTGGGGGTGAGTTAGGGTCAGTTTCTAAGGGTCAGGTTGGTCAATAGGGTTCCTATATGGGTTGGCTAGTGTTAGGCGTGAGGTGGCTCGGTCATGGATTGAGTAAATTGGGAGATGGCTCGGTGTGTTCGATTAAGGGTCATATTTCGAATTTAATGAAAAAAGATCGGAACCATGGGTCCACAGGTGTGGTTCATGGATCACAAGGGTATATTAGGTATTAAAAATGTTATGTTTAAAATTTGGGAAAAAAATATTAAATTTGAATTTATTCGGGAATTAAACGCCTCATGAGTAGTTAATTAAAGAACTAATCGAAAATTGTCAAATTAAGATAAATAAAATTATGGAAAATTCGATTTAAGCTTAAATAATTATTTGGGATAAGCCCATGTCATTAAAAGTAATAAAAAGATAAAATCGAGAAATTATACGTCTAGGGGCAAAACGGTCATTCTACAGTTGGGAAATACATAAAAGCTTGGCAGCGTCCTGAAGGATAATAATTCATGTTTAATGATATTTTATGATTTAAATGATGATTTTAACAAAAATATAATATTTTATGATTTATGATAAAGCTGTGCAATTATTACTGTTAAAATGCTATTTTTGGAAAGTTATGATATTTTACGCCTTTAAAAGAAAATGAAAAATATTTTGAGGGATGTGAATTGACTGTGACAAGAGATATAATATATGATTTTGTGGGGATATCGTGAGGGCCAAGGCCCAGAGGGACACAGTTTGCGGGACAAGACCCAGAGAGACCCCGACGATCGTATTTCCACGGTAGAGCCTAGTGCCTACCCCCATGGACCACGTGGAGCTGAAGACTGATCAGTCGACCAAAGGATAAAAGCTAATCACTTTCAAAGATCAAACTTCACCCAAAATGATAAAGGATTAAAAGCTTTACAATTTTTACGATTTTATGATATATGATTTATGCTTTAAAGTTTTTAAATGATTTATTTGTGCTTAAAAATAATTTAAATTGTTTATTTATGTTTAAAAGCAATTTTAAATAAAAGTATGATGTGTTTAAATGCTTGTGATTATATATGTATTATTTGTTATTCATGTTTAGAACATGCTGAGTCATTAGAATCACTAGGTTTGTATGATTCAAGATTTGATGATATTATGAGAGGCACTGTCGATTGAGTGGATCGAGTGCTGCAGTACACTCCCGAGAGACCTTTATTTTCCGCATTAGCTTGATAGATAAAATATTTGAAAAATTTATGTTAATGACTTTATTAGGGATTTTTATGCTTTGTTTTATTGTTAGTTGATCTTTTAAATGTCGACGTATGACTTTTGGTTAGTGGACGATTTAGAAATTTGTTTTATGCAATTGAAGTTTAAAATGCTAAGTTATTTCTATCACTAGTTGGAGTGTTTAGAAGTAGAGGTCGAATAATGCAATCTTTTTTATATGAATCAGTTCTTTGATTGAATTGATCTGGAAATCTTGTTTTTCGATATAAATCAGTCAACTAGTGATAGTTCGAAAATAGTCTGAAATATAGATTAAATACCTAAGTTGAGGTCCTGTAAAAACTGAATTAATGATAGAATAGAAGATACGATTTTTATAGATGTTCGAAAACTTCAAATGCTCCTACGTCACCCCTTCTATCTCAAGGATATATTTTTCACTAAAGATTTTGATGTATTACAATAGATTGTAATAATCCACTTCAGTTGAACTTATACACTGCCAAACTGAATTTTTTAGTTTTTCAACACCTTATAGTAGTTAACTGAGTAGCTCTAAATAGTAGCCTAAATGATACGAATAAATACAATGAAATAAGAGATATATTGTGCGATTTATTAACTGAAAAATGCCTGGGAATATATCGCAACTGATTGGCGATTGAAGATAGTTCGTTCAGTGTTTTTCACCAATCTTCTTCAATTGAATCTATCAGCTATAGATTAATATCCGTTGAATTGTCGTTTTGTAGAACCCGTTAAATCAGACTACGTATAAGCCATGCATAATTTCTAGTATTTAAATTAAAAATGGTTTCTTTATTATTTAAAGCATTTTTAAAGTTGTTAGTCATGATTGTTTACTTTAAATCGCGTAATTATAGTTTTGTCTTTTCATTTAAATAAGTGAGGCCGGACTGGAGTTGGAGTATTGAGATAAAATTTAATATTAAGAAAACATTCCAAGAATTTATTTAAGATAAATAATAAGTTATTTTATTGTAAAAGAAAGTTTAAGAAATTATTTAAGTAATTTGAGATAAGTAGTAAATAAGTTCATTTAGGTTCAATAATTAATTTATTAATTCACTAAAATACTTAATGGATGATAAAACTTTAAAGATTTAAAATTCAATAATTAAGCAATATTTCCCTTCATTTATTAAGCATAATTTCGGCCACCACTTTGAGAATTTAATTTAATTTTAGCCACTCCATCTTTGATATCTTTCCTTATCCCTTCATGGTAGAATAATTCCCAAAATTTTATTTCCCCAATAATTAATAATTTAGCAATATTTCATCCTCATTTATCTAGTAAAAATCGTCCACCTCCTTGGAAGATTTGATAAAAGTTTGACAACCCACCACTTGATTCATTTCCTTAATCCATTCTTAGTAGATAATTCCCTCACCATTTAATCTTCAATAATTAACAATTAAACAATTTCTCCCTTGTTTTTTAATGATAGAATCGGCCTCACCCCTAGCAAATCAACCTCAAATCCTTTGATATGTCATATCATTCTTTATCTATCAAACTCTAGGATAGAAACATATGATCTTGCCATTCTATCCCATTTTATTTGTAGACTTTCCCTTCATTCCTAGCATTCATTTCTCCCTCACCATTCTCGAAATTTCAGAGCATTTTCAGAGTAGAAAATCGTGAGTCTCCTAGCAAGAAACAAGAGAGAAAAAAAAACTAGTAAGAAAAAACAACTCCGTCTCCGCCGCGCCGCGTCATTGTATTCGTTTTTTTTTTCTTTCAAAACAAATCCAAGGCATGTTTCTATCATTATTTTACTCTTCAATCAAGTCCTATTAATATTTTAAAACATTTCATGTGCATGATTGAAAAGGCAAAAACTGAAATATTGTCAAGAACTTTCAAAAATTAATGTGCAGAATTTTTCGGTTTCTCCTATGCCTTCACAGTTTGTTATGTTTTTGTGATTTCAGGGTTGACTCGATTTACAAGGGCTCAAGGCTGCTTATGGTCATGTTAAAGGGTGTGCTAGGAAGGTGGTAGTCCATTAGTTGCAGCCCTTTCCCCCCTTGCAACACGTTTTGACAGCAACTCCCCATCATGTCATTTTCGTGTCCCGATTTGCATGTTTCTTGTCTAAGTTGAAGATTCTGATCTTGGCTGCCCTAGTGGTTGTAGCCATGGTTAGAATCCTTCCTTTACATGTCTAGGACATGACCAAGATGACCTTCCATGGCTTGGTTAATGTCCCCCTCACTTTTTAAAACAAATAAGACAAGCACCCCTTCGGTTCTCTCTTTCTTTTCTGCGTGAGTTGTCTCGGCTTTTGGGTGTTGTGTGGATCTTGGTTGGCTCCTAGCCCTTAGCCATGATTCGCATAATACCTCATGATGTCTAGATCAAGCCATGCTCGATCTCATGACCATTGGAATGACCAAGACAACAAGCGAAGCAATACTCCCCACACGCACAGCGTGGTTCCTCGGGTGGGAGTTTTCGGGTTGTTTCTGGTGTTGCTTGGATTGTGGCTGGCCTAGGGCCTTTAGCCATGGTTCAAGACACACTTTAAGTTGTTGGGAAGAGGCTCTCATCGGTGGTTCAAACCCCAATGGCCATTAGTCTTGTAAACAACGCATGCAAGCGCAAGTGCTGCTGCTGTATTCATTGGACAGCAGGTTTGTGCTTCGGTTCAGAGTTGGATTGGACAGTACCTCATCGAGTTAGGAAGGTCATGTTTTTGGCCGTTTGTGATTCGGTTAAGTTTAGAGGTCGTACGAGAATTTACGGTGCAATGTGCCAAATTGACTCTCGAAAGAGCGTTTCTTTTTTTTTTTGGCCTCCATTCACCAAATTTCGACTTGTACAATTTTAGGAGCTTTATTTCATCATTTTAGGTGTATTTTAATCATGACTACATGATGGTTCGATGTTTGTTCGGGTTGGTACGGAATCATGGTTAGAAATTTAGTTGTTTGTCTGGTTGGCCCGTTTTTGGGTTCAATGACTAAGTTATTTTCAAGGAAAAATCATTTGCATATTTTTCATGTAAAAATTAGGTCGCAGCGAGCCTGGGAACGATCCAATCCATTCGGTAAAATAATTCAGTATATTGAATTATATTACGTGCATAAAAATATAAAATGTTCATTTTTTGAGATATATGCGATATTGCTTGTGGCCACCTCACGTTCATGGGATTGCAGCTTATCATGGGATTATTACTTCATCCGGTGGTCACTGACCGGTTCATGTTCTTGTATTGGTACGGATATCCAGTCCAAGGGATGTGATAATCTCTACCGCCCAGTATACTGTGGTTTAGTCTGATCTGACGATTCATTTCACGTTATGGGCCACTTGCGTAGAACATATTCTCAACAGAAAATTATTATATGTTATTTCATGACAGAGCTCTATCGAGCAAACATTTCACTTACCATTTTCAGTTCAGTTATGCACGTATTTATAATTACTCATGACAAGATATTTTCATGTTACGCTTTACGATATGATATGTTTACACCGCATGAAATTTTATGATATATTTACTTGTTATCTACGATATATGCATGTTGAGTCTTTAGACTCACTAGACTTGATTGTTGTAGGTACTGATGAGGTCGGGACCGAGGGCGGGGAACAGTGAGCTAGCTTGGGTCGGCAGTAGTAGGAACCCGAGGACCTCATTTATCAGTTTACTTATCATTATTGTGCAAATTTATTTTTATCACGATGAATTATTTTAAGTTATGGTTTTGAAACAGATATTTACTTCCGCTGCTATTTCGACATTTAAAACTTTTATTCCGCCTTTACATTAAACCTTAAAACTTTTATTCAGTTTATTTTATTAATGAGGCAAGTTATTTACCTTTAAAAAGAAAATTTCAAATTTTCCGCAAATTTTCAAATATTAATTTCGGGCCTCTACACGTTTAGTCCATGTAGATGACTTTATTTGATAGAAGTACAAAGAATCAGACTGTTCTATTCTGTTTCATCCGTTATGCTTTGGTACTAACTGTCAGATTGTCGGCTGATACTACAACTAATGACGTGGCTAACTGATCATGAGTCAAACTCGTTGACAAATCAGTTCATCTATACAAACTGATGTTTTCTCAATTTTGAATACTTCAGTTGATGTAGGTTTTTAAGTTTAATTATGTGAAGTCTTCAGTTCTAATTTCCAATTTGTTTACTGAACTTTGTGTCATCGGTTTTAAGACTTACTTATTCTTATAAGAACATTAGTTTTTTTAATCCATTTAGTCTGATAAGTCTTCTTTCAGTTATGATCTCTTGATTACGTCCGAACAATTTTTTTCTTCAGTTCTCTTGCGAATTTATTTGTCCAACTCTGAAACTCATAAATTCCAACAAAGGGCTTGAGGAAAAGAATGAGACTAATTAGGGAAAGTTTGAATAAGAATAAATGTTATTTTGAATCAAATGGAGATATGAACCCGCCGCTAGATATATCTATAAAGTATTGAGGGTCACACAAGGATCGGATTCCGTATCCCTGTTAAGAAATCAAAGTTCAAGGAGTTAAATTTGACGACTGTAGTTTAATGGAGGTAAAATATGTAAGGTTCATGAAATTTAAATTTACATAACCTGAATGCATGCAATCTAGGATTTTATTTAAATTATGTGTTTATTTATTTTATGCATTTAATGAATAATTATTGCATGGTGAGGATTTATTTCATGATATTTTAAAAGTCAATGCATTAGGGTTTTAAGTTGTATTTCGCTCTCGAACGAGGAACGGAGACCGGGGAAATTAAGATAAAATGTTTTTTGTTGAATGATTAATTTTAATTAAATAATATGAAGTGTTTTTCGAAAATGTGCCTTGTTGGGTATTTTTACTCATCGGACTGTATTTTTAGCCAGTACGCAAATTTTAACAATTCAGAGAACTTTTTAGGGCTCGGGCAATATTTTCAAAAACTTATCAAAACGAAATATTTTTCGGGAATGTTTTTGGGCTTGATGGGTTTGTTCAGAGATTAATTGGCTCAAAAACCATTTTAAACCATTTAATTGCGATTAGGGGCCCATTAGTGTATTATATTTTAAACTGAACATATCAAGCCAAACCATAACCCTAATATATTGAAGTGGACGCCCCTCTCTATTCCATCAAGAGCATTTTCGAAAAAATACAGCAGCCACTTCAAGGTTCTCTCAAGCTTTGAAGAGAAAAGTCCTTCCCCACTCCTCCGGTGCTTCCCCGACACGTTTTTCTCCAAGATTTCGATCATATAATCATCAAGGCACACACATAACTTCGTTTCTCTTCATTCACGCCCCTATTATATTGATGTTTATTGTGTTTGTACGATAATTTCATGATCTACCTTGTGTTTTCATTGTGATAAAAGTTTGACATGAATATTGCATCCTTTCTTGACTTGCTCACGTTTTTATGGATAGTTGCATGGGGTTGCCGATTTTCTTGGTTGATAAGTGGCGTGGAGGCTGTTAATTAAGGAGACATGGTGCTGTTATCGATAGTGTGTAGGTGTTAGTTGAAGGCCGAGAGATGTGCATAGAAGGCTAGGGTTTCGAGAGGTTTTGGTGCAAAGTAGGATAGACTCGGCTGAAAGGGGGCAGAACCAGAACAAGGTGCGATCCAGAGGGGTCCAACCGAGGTCCAGGGGAGGTATCAACACAGCTGGTCTCGAGTGGAAGAGGGTCCCTAGGTTAGGAGCTGATGCGCTTCAAGGGAGGCTCGACCGTGTGCTTTCTTGATGGTTCGAGAGGTGAGCTTGCATGGGGCTGAAGGCTAGGCTTAGGTCGGTCTGGTAGGGTCTTATTTTTGGGATAAGATAGGCTGGTCACATTGGCTTGTGGGCAAGGATCGAAAATTTGAGATTTTTGTGCTTTGGGGTTTCGAGTTGCGACGCATAGAATTTTTCCAGAAACATACGGGGTATGGGCAAGAGGTTTAGGGGCCCTGTCTTGAGGGTTTTGAGGCAGTAAAGGTGTTTATAAAGTGTGGTAAAAAGTTGGGAGAAATTTAATTAAGTTTTGGTTTGATTCGGTTTAAAACCAAGATCCTGGTACAAGGTTTAAAACGAATCGATTAAGTTTTGAAATGGGCTCGAGTTTGCAACTAAGAAACACTTTTAAATATTTTTTGGGATATTTAAAGGATTTTGGTAAACTTCGGGTTGAAATTTAGATGTCCAAGGGTAAAACGGTCATTTTGGGTTTCCAGAGGCAAAATGATGATTTTGTACCCGAGGTGAGTTTTTTATCCTAGCAGCACTCTAAGCACAAATTTATCATGTTTTTAAATTTTTATGAATCATGTAAAAGATTTTTATGAAATTATGAAAAATACGTTGCATACTTGATTTTAAGAAAAATTTGCGTATGTGCACGATTTTGAAAAGTGATGAGAATGATGATAGTTTGAAAGATGATAATTAGTTGTGACTAACAATATATATATAAATGCTTATGATGTATATGTAAATGCTAATGATGATGCCTAGGCACAGTGATAGATAATACTTTTGCTGATGTCTAACAGCCGCCGGGTATCACGGTTTTATGTAGATGGATCCATCGTATAATGATGAAATGATAAAGCTGATACGAAAGTCACAACTAATGAACTAAATTCGATGAAAGTAAATGTATTAAAATATCATGATACTACGAGCTGTATTGACATGTTACGATTTCTTATGACACGTTTGCATTTACATTTTTAAGGAAGAAATGTTGATTACAATATATTTTTCACTTGTGTGTGCTGTATATATGTAATTGTTTTTCCGGTACAGGTGTGTTAAGTCTTTAGACTCACTAGGTATGAATGATGCAGGTGAGCATGTCGATGAGGGGACTGGAGGTGCCAAATTCTGAGTAGGCAGGACTGGATGTGTGCGCACGACCCGAGGACCACATTTCTTCCACACATTATGATTTTATGGGATTAGTGAGGACATGAGAATTTTATACATTGGTTGTGACACGTTGATGATTATTAGGATTTACTCGATTATGTTTACACTTATTTTATTGGATGAGTTTGGCCATTTTCAACTACACTATTTTTAATTGTCAAATATTTACAATTATTTTTATACAGTATATTTTTCAGTAGGGTTGCATGAATATAAAAATATTTAAGTTTTTATCTCGAAAATGGGAGCTAAATAAAAAAAAATTGCAGCATTTTAAATTAGTAGACGTTACAAAACAAAATGCTTATAAAGGAGTTTATAAGTTGGTTATATAGGATGATTTATAAAGGAGTCAAAATTTATAAATATTTCATTGAGGGTCATATGAAATAATACTATTTTGCACAAAAAAATCTTGTCCACCAAAATTTTCTTCTTTCCTCCCTTCAACTAAATTTTTGGCCACCTTGAAGATTTTGAAGAAAACTTTCACCGCCATCTCCACGGCCATCATCGTCCAAGGATCTCTGAAATTCCTGCAATCTAGTCTGAACGCAAAGTTATTAGGATCTGTAGTGCGATCTAAACAAGGAATTCAGTCTACGATCGTGGGCTTCAATAGGCGATCAAAGGAAGGAAGATTTGTTCGAAGGCATATACAAGAAGGATTATCTTTGATTAAAAATCCGGAATAGTTTGGAGCCAGAGTTAAATATGAAAAGGTAAAAATTCTAAACGCCCTATGGATGTTTAAATTCATACGATTCCTAAGAAAATGTTACGAACTTCGAGACAACTAAAATAGAGAGAAAATAAACTGAGGGATAGATTTGAATATTTTGACTATATTACTGTAAAACTGAAGGTAAAAAAATGAGCACAACTAATTTTATAAATGTTCGGAGACTTCAAATGCTCTTATATCACCCCCTTCCATCTCAAGGATATGTTTTTACTAAAAAAAACTTTGATTAATACAACAAGATGCAAATATTTACTTCAATTTGGACTTAAAAACTGACACACTGAAACTCTTAGCCTTTTTAAACTTATCAATTAGTAACCGATGCTCAAATGGTAGCCTGAATGCTAGGAATAAATCAATGAGGTGTAAGCTTAATTTGCGATTTGCAAACTAGATGTGAGCTTTAAAATAAATCCCAACTGGCTTGATAACTTAGTGTTCTTGAGAAGTTGTGTAACTGATATTCGAGTGAAATAGTCTCACTCCACAACTGAACTCCTTAGCTATTTATAGTTTTCGATTCCAATGGTAATATTGAATGCATTTAATAATGGTGTCTGTTGAGTTGTCTTTTTGTCCATGTAGACATTCTTCTAACAATAGTACGAGGTATCAGATTGTCGTGTGCGACTGATTTGCTCAAGTATAGAATATCAGTTTGTCAGCTAGAATTCAAACTGCAACTGATAGTGTAACGCCCCGAAAATTTGAGGGTTCACGCGAACCACATGCATACAAGTTATTTAATTCATTGTGTATACAATTAATTGTTTTAAATGCTTAAATTAAATATGTTGTGCATATTGGCATGTTTAAAATATATTTTTCTACATAATTGCATTAAAATGTATTTTTAAAGGTTATTCGAGTTGCGATCGAGGAACGAAAACCAATGGCTGAAAAATGGAAAATGTTTTTATTAAATAATTGTTTTTAATTATTTAAAATATGATTGATGATTTTTCTTATTTTTTAAAATAATGGGTTTCGAGATGATCTTCTACGCCGGGACGTAATTTTTATCGGTGTTGGATTTTCAACAATTCCTCATGGCACACACTAGGAAGAATTAAGAAAAAAGCTTTGAATTTCAAGGGATCTTCAAGCCATTGTCTTAGTGCCATCGTTTGTCAATTCGTCAAAGTTATTTTTTGCGTTAATAAATAAAGGCGGCGATATTCTTCCTTTACTCATAATCACACCATATTATGTATTTATGTTTGAAATTGCATGAAAAACAAGAGCACCTTGATATATTTTCGTACATGCATCGAAGGTGGATTTTTAAAGCTTGGTTTTGATCCAAAAATCATGATTTACATGTATATAATGGGCTGCCATGATTAGTAATGGAAAAGGGATTGTCTTACACAAGTTTAGGGTCTTATAAGACACGAAAAACACTGCAAACGAAATAGAAACAAGCTGGACAAACGTGGGCAGCAAAGTAAAGACTGTAAGTTTGTGTTGGCTTGTGTGTTGTCTTCATGGGTTCGGTTTTGATGCATGGGGCTTAAGGGCTAGACCAGATCTTGAGGAGGGCTAGTTTGGGACGTGGCTAGGTCCTAGGAAGAGTCCTAGCATGGCTAGGACTCGTGTACCAGGGTAAGGAAGAGTCCACACTACGTAGGACTCTTCCCGTAGGGTTATGGTTATCGGCCGAGATTTTTAGGGGAGTGGCTCGGTTGAGGGTTGGGCTAGGTGGTCTGGACGGTGGCCAAGGACGGTCCAGTAAGGGTTAGGAAGGGATGGGCTCAGTGGTGGCCTAGGCAGAATCCTACACGCCAAGTTGACAGCAGCAGCGTACAGGAGAGGCGCACAACTTGTTCTGGCTTCAGGTTGTTCGTGCGTGGGGTCTAGTGCTTGGGCTGGTCTGGGTATTGTCTGGGTATGGTCCAGGGATGGTTAGGATCGTGGGGGCTCGGTGGTGTCTTGGCTCGAAGAGCCCTTGCTAGCTAGGAGTCTCGGGCGAAGAAAAGAGCTTGTGCGCAGGTTGTTGTTGGGATGTTGGGGCTGTTCGCGTGGCTTGCTGCGCGGGGTAGGTGCTCGGTGGTGGTCCAGGCTAGTTCTGGACTTGTATAGGGTCATTAGAGGTCATGGGTGGTCAGTGTTTAGATGGCTTGATGAGTCCTAAGGCAACTAGGAAACACAACTAGGATACACACCCACACACTTGCATGAAATCGGGTGAGGGGGCAGGAGGTTTTTGAGCGGGCCAAGGCTGTTTCTTTGGACTGGGCTTGGTCAATAGGGTCCCTAGGTGGGTTGGCTTGGGTTTGGCTCGAGGCGGCTCGACCATGGCTCGAGTAAATTGGGAGATGGCTCGGGTTGTTCGATAATGGGTCTATATTTTGAATTTAAGAACTAAAATTGGAACCATGGGTCCACGGGTGTGGTTCATGGCTCACAAGGGTAGAATAAATAATAAAAATATTAGGCTTAAAATTTGGGATCAAAATAATAAGTTTGGATTTATCCGAGATTTAATCGTCGCACGAAACGTTAATTCAAGAAATAATTGAAACGCCTAGTTTTAGGCGGAATAAAATTATGTAAAATTATATTTAAGTTCAAATAATTATTATAAGTCTAAATTTTTAATTTGGGAATTTTATATTAAGGTTTAGTTTAATTCGGGATTAAAACGCATTAATATGTTATATTTAAAGAATAATTAAAATTCATTGATTTAGGCTAAATAAAAATATGAAAAAAATTAATGTAAGCTTAAATAATTATTTGGGATGGTCTAGAGTCGATGGAATTAAGAAAATGTCAAAAACGTGAAATTTTTACATCTAGGGGTAAAACGGTAATTTTACACCCAAAAAATAGTAAACGTCGTGGCATTGCTCTGGATGCTATTTTATACGTTAATATGATTATTTTAAATGTTCATGGGTATGTATAGGTTAAAATGTTATTTTTAAAAATGTTTATGGATTTTATGATTTAACGTGGACATTTAAAAGACATGTTGCATGCTTGGTTTAAAAGAAAACGTTATATGCATGTTTAAATTTTATAAAGTGATGAGAATATGAAACATTGAAGGAAGTGAAGTAATTGTGAATAATACAATGATATGTTGGAAATATCGTGAGGGTTATGGTGCCAATGGGAGCCCGACGATCGTGTTTCCTTGGATACTAATATGTATACGATGATATGTTAATACGTAAGGCCAAGGCTCAGTTGACCTGTGAAAGTTTTGCTGATGTCCCCACCGCTCAGTACTATGGTTACATGTAGATGGATCCATCGCCCAACACTTAGACGTAGATGAACACGAAAGTCACAATTAACGATCTGAATTCAACGAAAGGAAAAAAGAACATGTATATGTTGATGATGATATGTATATGAATAAGTTGAGGATGATGTGAAAATGTTTAAGAAAATGTTTATGTTTAAACTTGATGCATCATTTTGAAAATGTTTTTATTTAAATTTTATGCATCATAAAATGTTTACAAAAAATTTTATGTTTAAAGTTTATACATATTCACGAAAACGATATTTTTAGTACATGTATTTTTCAATTTTGCATGTGATCTGTATACGTATTATTTGTTATCAAAAATATGATGTGTTGAGTTTTTAGACTCACTAGGTGTGATTGATGCATGTGATTATGATAATAATGTTTATGGAGGTCTTGGTGGTTGAATTTGCTGGACTGAATGTGCACATGACCCAAGGACCGACGTTACTTTTCCACACTAGTTTATGAATTAAGATTTTAAGTTATGTTAAATATATTTTTTCGACTTTATATTTATGTTATGAGATATTTTTGAGAGGTTATAGTATGAGCGATACTTTTCAAATAATGTTTATAGGTTTAGTAAAACGTTTGACGGATTTTATGCTTTAAACTATTTCCTTGGGGTTTTTAAATGGTAGTTGATTGTTTTATTTTAAAAATAGTGTCAAGGTATTTTAAAGTATTTATATATATGTATTCGGCCGATTTAGTAAGAGGAAAAAAATTTCTAGTATTTTTTAAGAAAACGAGTAACAGACATTTCAGACAACGAGGCCAACTAATCAGGAGTCAGACTGTTCGACTGATAAGTTAAGCTGGTCTAGATTTGAAAATCAGTTCTAACTGATGTCCTTTCAATTTGAGCGCTCTGTTAGCTTCAGTTTCAGTTTTGTTATATCAGTTCTACGAATATCACATTCAATTCTGATCTCTAATTTTGATATCAAAACTCCGAATTTTTTCTATTCAACACATAGACGTAGATGAACACGAAAGTCATTCAACGAAAGGAAAAAAGGAATATGTTTATGAATATGTTGAGTATGATGTGAAAATGTTTAAGAAAATGTTTATGTTTAAACTTGATGCATCATTATGAAAATATTTTTATTTAAAGTTTATGCATCATAAAATGTTTACAAAAAAGTTTATGCTTAAAGTTATACATATTCATGAAAACGATATTTTTAGTACATGTATTTTTCACTGTTGCATGTGATTTGTATACGTATTATTTGTTATAAAAAATATGATGTGTTGGGTCTTTAGACTCACTAGGTGTGATTGATGCAGGTGATAATGAATATAATGTTTATGGAGGTCTTGATGGTTGAATTTGCTGGACTGAAGGTGCACATGACCCTAGGACCGACGTTAGTTTTCCACACTAGTTTATGAATTAAGATTTTAAGTTATGTTAAATATATTTTTACGACTTTATATTTATGTTATGAGATATTTTTGAGAGGTTATAGTATGAGCGATACTTTTCAAATAATGTGTATAGGTTTAGTAAAACGTTTGACGGATTTTATGCTTTAAACTATTTCATTTGGGTTTTTAAATGGTAGTTGATTGTTTTATTTTAAAAATGGTGTCAAGGTATTTTAATGTATTTATATATATGTATTCGGCCGAATTAGTAAGAGGAAAAAATTTTCTAGTACTTTTTATGAAAACGAGTAGCAGACGTTTCAGACAGCATGGCCAACTAATCAGGATTCAGACTGTTCGACTGATAAGTTAAGCTGGTCTAGATTTGGCAATCAGTTCTAACTGATGTCCTTTCAGTTTGAGCCCTCTATTAGCTTCAGTTTCAGTTTT
The DNA here is from genome assembly GCF_022965805.1 of Primulina eburnea. Classification (NCBI taxonomy): domain Eukaryota; kingdom Viridiplantae; phylum Streptophyta; class Magnoliopsida; order Lamiales; family Gesneriaceae; genus Primulina; species Primulina eburnea. The sequence continues at coordinate 14,142,785 of NC_133112.1, read as the reverse complement.
GTTATATCAGTTCTACGAATATCACATTCAGTTCTGATCTCTAATTTTGATATCCAAACTCCGATTTTTTTCTATTCATCAGTTTCGAAACTTATTTATGGTTTTCAAAATTTTATTTATTAATTTTAGTTCTACTTAATACATTTTAGTCCGAAATTTTGTCTTCAGTTCTAAGATCAGTTATGTGCTATCAATTTGGTCACTGTTCAGTTTTGATATTCAGTTCGGTTACTGGTTGGTATTTCAAACTCCGAAACTTATAATTTCCCAACACCGTGTTACAACTAGTCCGTCGATATTAGATGTCCCAGTTGTCAGGGACTTTCCTGACGTGTGTCTGGATGACGTTGCGGGTATTCTACCCGAGCATGTCTTGGAGTTTTCCATTGACCTTATGCCAGGTACTGTGTTGTTGAAATTTATGAGTCAGAATTTGACAAACAAATCTGGAAAAGAACTGAAGAATTTGACAAACAAATCTGGAAAAGAACTGAAGAACCAAACTGAGCCGACGAAACTAAATTTTTGGAAGGAGACTTATCTGACTTAAATGGATTAAGAATTGAAGTGAATAGACTAAAATTTCTTATAAAAATATATAAGTCTTAAAACTGATGATTCAAAGCTCAATAAACAGATTGAATGTCAGACTTCGAAAAACTGAAGTTAAATGACCTATCTCAGCTAAAGTATTCAAACAGAGAAGACATGAGTCAGAACTGATGTAGTCCAGCTGAACTGATCAGCCAACCAGTTTTACTCCTGATCAATTAGCCACGCCATCATACTCGGCAGATAAACTGATAGTCTGTACCAATGCAGAATAGTCCAATACATTGTATTTCTATCAGAATAAAGTCGTGTACATGGACTAGAAGACGATTCAATGGATATTAACCATTAAATGCATTAAATGTGACAGTTTGAATCGAAGAATATTAATAGCTGATAATTTTAGTTGAAGAAAGGTTACGAGACGAAATGAGATACCAATAGAACAACCATCAATTATCTATGATTTACTCTAAAGTATATGCATTTTACAAATCGCACAATTTAGCTCTTACTCCATTGTTGTATTCGTAGCATTCAATCTACTTAATAGAGCTACTTAGTTATGAAACTTATACGTAAAGAAGATAAGCTAAGAGTTTCAGTTTGGCATTCTATAAGTCCAACTGCAGTGAGTAATTACAAATCTTTGTAATCAATCAAAGTATTTTAGTGAAATCCTATCCATTAGATAAAAGGGGTGACGTAGGAGCAGTTGAAGACTCCGAACATCCATAAAATTCTCTGTGTTCAACATTTTATTCATTCTGCTTCAATAATTTATCCAAACTTTCAATCTATTTATCAGTTTATTTTTGCACTACAATCATTAGTTAACTGATTGATATTGACACACAAGATTTCTGAATCAGTTCCTTAAAGAACTGGTTTATATTTGAAAAAGATAACAAGAACCAAAGTATTTATTCAACCTCCCTCCCCCTTTCTAAACACATCATCATCCTTAACCAATACAAACAAGTTCTATCAGAGAGGATAAAATCTTGTCTTGAATATTCCATATGCTCAAATTGATAACCATGTCTTCATTCAACAAAATCCCTAAGTTCTCCAGAGAAGAGTTTGATGATTGGAAAATTAGAATACAGGCTCATTTAACTGCACCGGACGATGACTTGTGGTACGTCATAACTGACGGGCCCATGAAAATTTTGAATGCAAACATAGTTGTTGCTCTAACTGACGGAGACCTTATCTTATCAAAAAAATACGATAAATGGACCACAGAAGATAAAAGAAAGTAAAACTTGTAAAAATTTGTCGGGGACATTTTGTACAAAACGTTGGATAAAAACATTTTCAGCAAGATCAAAATGTGCAAATCAGCTCAAGAAATTTGGGAGAAGCTGATTAAATTGTGTGAAGGCAACAAGCAGACTAAGGAGAACAAACTTTCAGTTGCTGTTCAGAAGTTTGATAATAACAAGATGAAATCTAGAGAATCAATGATGAATTCAATGAAAGATTGAGCTGTATTGTAAATGAGCTGAATGCACTAGAAATTGTGCATTCAAAGAAAGAGATTGCTCTAAAATTACTTCTTGGCTTTCCAAAATAATGGGATGTCAAAACTATGGTCATGAGAAAAACAAAAGAACTGAACAAGGTAGCAATGAAGAGGAGGTGAAATGCCTTATGGCTGATGATGCAGAGATGGAATCTTGCAGCGATCAGGTATTTGAATTTAGCTCTACTGACTTTACACGAGAAGAACTCATTTGCACATTGCACGATATGGTAAATGAGTACCGCACGATGTTTATCTCCTTCGAGGAAGCTAAGGCTAGGAAAACCAATCCTTCAAATGACACAATTGATAGTTTAAAATCAGTTGAAAGTTTAAATGTTAAAGAGGAGATTGCTAAGCTAATAGCTAAAATGGATGAAACTCAATCTTTGATTCAGCAGTTGAGATCAGAACACTCTAGACTGACTGACTTGATTCAAGCTTGGAATAATTCATCAGTCACATTGACTGAAATGCAAGGGTCACGTAAACAAATTGGGGATAAAACTGGTTTGAGCTTCAATAGCCAAGATGAACCCTCAACTAAGGGTACAATGCCAAAACTAAATACGAGCAAAGGAAAGTATATTCACTTTGTTAAATCAATCATGGTATATAAAAAAAACTTGAGTTTAGTAAGCAGGTTGATTAGCCAACTGAGAATATGAACAAGGAAAAATGGCACGAAATTGATTATAGCCTTAAGAGTTCAAGTGATTCAAAGGCATTCGTTTACTCGAGCTTTTAGACGCAAATGCATGTTCTAAACCTTTCTTGACGCATCGATCATGTCATATATGTGTATTTGATGTAAAACATGCATAAAATGTTGGTTATATGTGCAAAGTTTGATGGGCTATTAATTAAACGATTTATGAAAATTTTGAGTCGCAAAACCCACCATTTGCTGTCATTTCGATTCCTGCGGTTTATAAGTCCATTTTCTGGAAACGTTTTCAACATATGATTTCTAGCACTCTGTCTTACCTTTTATTTGATTGCAAGTTCTTATTTTTCTGATAGAGAGATATGATTTTTATCGTAAAACCGCTCAAGTTGTGAAAATTTGTGCATGTTCTTCATGTTTTCTCAAGGTTTTGGTTGCAGGCTTCGATGGATCCCTCTGAATTATTACTGCATTGTTTGATGAGATTATGGAGTGTATCTAAATGGTGATAGAGGGTCTGGTAAGGACTAGAAACAAATCTGGAACACCAAGAAGTCGTGGTAATTCATCCACGCGTGAGGCTTGGTTTTGAGTCGCTGTGATGGTTTTGTGGCGTGGTCTGGTGTATGGGTTGGCTGGGGGCCTGGGGCTAGTGTCTGATGCACGTCTAAGGGTCCTATGATGAGTCTCTTTATGGTGGTTCATGGCCTGGAGTGGCAACTAAGAGGCTGAGCAAGGAAATCCACAGCTGTGCAATTAGGGTTCACGTGAGAGCAAGTCACGGTTGTGGGTTTGGGGCGGTTTCTGGACGGGACCAGGATGTGTGGTAGTGTCTTTGGGTTTGCCTTAGGGTCCTAGGGAGGACCTGGTGGTGTTGGTTCAGGGCTGGGTTGGCTAGGGAAGGTGGTTGGACCAGGAAGCAACCAGTTGCGCAGATGGGAGTCAGTTAAGCTAGTCACGCTCTTGCTTGTTTTGGGGCTCAAGCGTTGTTTTTGAGTTTGATAGGAGTTGATCATAGTCTTAGGTTATGTCTAAGGGTGGGGGTTTAAGACAAGAAATTTGAAATAATTTTTTTTTATTTTAAGAGTCGCTTGAATATGACTCACAAAAAGAAACAAGATACAATGCTAAATAATAGCACAATAATATATATATATATATATATATATATATTATATATATATATATATATATATATATATATATATTTGATTGTGAGAGACTTGAATATGGCTCTCACAAGAGAATAGAACAAAATACTAAAACCAATTAATGACAAAATTTCGGAATTTTTGTACTCTTTTTTTTCCCCTCTTGCACAAGGATTCTTTGTGCACTCGAAAATAGAAAAAAAATCAGATAATTTCGAGAATCACAAGATTCACGAAATATGAAGAACGAAAGATAAAACAGAACTGATAACAAATGAAAGATAAAAACAGATATGATAAAAGGATAAAATTACTTGAATCAAATGGAACCTAAAGCTCTGATACCAAATGACGCGATCCTTCGATCACGAACAGAAAACACGCTCAAAAACGGAGTCACGCCCTCGATTCGATGAAACAAATAAAAGGTTGTGTTGTCCCGATCTTTTTGAACAAGTAAGGTTGTAATATTCACCTTTAAATCACGAAGAATTTAGCAACAAATATTAACGAGATAAACAATCGAAATTCCAGCGAACCTTCAAAGAACTCGTCTTTGACAATCTGAGTGAAGAACAATCGACAAACGCCACAAAGTATTAAACTTTGATAAGTTTGATTTGAGAAACACACAAAGGTGTATACAAAGCCAAGCTTTGAAAAAGTTGAGAGAAAACTCAATCAATTTGACTAAAATCAATAACTCGTTCTAATTCTTTACAATGAACAAAATTCGTCCATATATTGTACCACAAATCAAAAGATATCAAAAATCTAGTTACCTAACTAAGTTGGACTCTAAACTAGGTAACAAAATAATATTCTCGTAGACGGCGCGCTGGGGCGGTCAAGTTTGGCCGCCCTAGCGCGGACTCTTCTGGAATCCTGCACTTCGGACAGAACCTTTAGCGCTGGGGCAGTATGATTTGGCCGCCCTAGCGCGGCTCGCGCTGGGGCGGTAATATTTGGCCGCCCTAGCGCGGGGATTTTGTGCCTGGGTCTTGATTTGGCTTTCTCTTCATCATTTAGCACTTGAATAACATTGAAATATCTTCTAACTTCATTGCTATGCATGTCAAATTCTTTGAAGCTTCGAATCGCAAGATTTAGAAAGTGTAGCACTTGAATAACATTGAAATATCTTCTAACTTCATTGTTATGCATGCCAAATTCTTTGAAGCTTCGAATCGCAAGATTTAGCAAGTGATACCCGGCCAGATTCATATCAAAACCTTTTCTCCAGTTGCAATGTTCAAGTCTATAAGGATATTGCTAGCCATATCTGCATGGTATGACTATGAGATATGGCATATGGATGTCAAGACAACATTTCTTAATGGGGATATTAAGGAAGAAATTTACATGTCTCAACCTGAAGAGTTTACATCTGTCGGAAAGGAGCATATGGTATGAAAACTTCAAAGATCTATTTATGGTCTAAAGTAGGCATCTAGGAGTTGGACCCTTAGATTCGATAGTACAATCAAAGAGTTTTGTTTTACCAAGAATCCTGAGAAACCCTGTGTGTATAAGAAGGTCAGTGGGAGTGCTGTGACATTCCCGGTGCTTTATGTTGATGACATTCTACTCATTGAGAATGATGTAGGAATGTTGCAATCAAATAAAATATGGTTAGCGAGTACGTTCTCGATGCAGGACTTGGGTGAAGCATCTTTTGTATTGGGAATACAGATCTACAGAGATAGATCAAGAAGATTGCTTGGTCTCACCCAGTCCACATACATTGATACCATCGTGAAACAGTTCTCGATGGATGAGTCCAAGAGAGGACATCTACCAATGTTTCATGGCGTGTCCCTATTCAAATCTATGTCTACCAAGACTGACGCAGAGATAACGGCGATGACAAGCATTCCATATGCATCTGCAATTGGTAGCATCATGTATGGGATGATATCTACACGTCCTGACGTTGCTTTCGCACTACGTGTAGGGAGTAGATATCTATCTGACCCTGGTCTTCCACACTTAAAAGCTGTGAAAGACATCCTCAAGTATTTGAGAAGGACCAATAAGTTGTTCTTGGTCTATGAGGGTTGAGAACTGAAATTGGAAGGCTAAACCGACTCTAGCTTCCAAAGCAATATCGATGACTCGAAGCCAACCTCTGGGTTTGTATTCATGCTCAATGGTGCTACTGTCTCTTGAAAAAGTTCCAAGCAAGACAGTACTGCGGATTCTACCACTGAGGCAGAATACATTGCTACATCAGCTGCAGCAAAGGAGGCTGTTTGGATAAGGAATTTCGTCCAAGAGTTGGGCGTCATTCCTATGGAGTTGCTCATGTCCCGGTGTTTTGTGACAACACGGGAGCTATAGCTCAAGCAAAAGAGCCGAGGTCTCATAAAAAATCCGAACATGTATTGAGAAAGTACCACATCCTCCGAGAGAATGTGGAAAGAGGAGAAGTGTTGATTGACAAAGTCGGCTCTGCATATAATGTTGTTGATCCGCTAACTATCACGAATCGATGGGTTTGAAGCATATGGGTAGTTGGCTCTAGTGCAAGTGAGAGATTGTTAGAGTAGGTGCCCGTTGAGCCAAGTGTTGGCTGACTGTTCATGTTTAAACTCTATGTACAAACAATTTTATTTTAATAATATTTTAAATTATTGTTTTGGCACATATTTATCTGTATACCCATGCTTGTTGCATAGATAAGTCCTTGAATATACAAATAGTAGAAAGAATATGAGATGCTTATATGATGAGTATCATGAAACTTATATTTGCAATACTGTATATTCTAAACAGTTCCTAGTCGATTCAGCCGCCGCTAAGAAGGATATAGGCCGCTCGAGTTCGAGACTAGTATCTGCGATGTGAGTACCATGTTTCATTGGTAGAGGACATCGTGATGTTCGAACATGCAGATAGGTGCTCCTTGTAGAGTGCACTCTCCATAAAGGACTTTCCAAGTGGTTCTCACTTCTCAAGCGGAAACGACCTAGTTTATGGTTGTACACCATTAGTCCTTATGACCCGGGACAACATTGAGCCTCTATATGCTAGCATTGCACTTTGACTTGTTTATCGACTCTCATGGGGTCATCAGGTGGCAAGGTTGGGTGTTCTGTCGAAACATATAGGAGTCGATGCTTTGTATTCGGGGATTCACCGCTTACCTTCGGGTATGGATATCTCATGTGATCTCATGTATATGTAGTTTGAAATCTCTGATAAAAGTATGGAGGTAATTATGAAAGGGGTTTCATAGATTACACCATCGATGCAACTACGACATGACACATAGTATCGATTCATTGACAACTCTCGATATACCAATAGTTGTCAAATCGGTCGAGATATATGAGATGAAGGGAACGTACTGTACGCTAACCATAATAGAATAGTTATTGCAGGAACTATCATTTGATATCTAGGTAATCATGTAAGCAACGCTGCTAGACGTTTAACATGATTGGTTGGGTACTATCAGACTTGAGTTCTGACGTTCTTATTTTCAAGGAGTTGATAAGTAAGAATGAAGAAATTGGGGTATGCTCATATAAGGACATGTTTAGTCCCGATTCACATGGAGATGTGAACCCACTGCTAGTTGTATCAATGAACCATTGAGGGTCACACAAGTGCTAACCTTTTAGATCCCGTTGAGAAGTAAAATAATTCAATGTGTTGAACTGCTTATACAGGAGTTTATAAGCAAAAGAAAAATTAGAAGTATGACTTCTATAAGGGGAATGTAATTTTTTATTTGAGGAAGTGTTCCTAAATTAAAAGTTGGCAAAGCAAATAATGTATTTGAAAATTGTGATTTTCAGAAACATTATTATGGAATAAATTAAATTAATTCAGGTTTTGAATTAATTACACATTAGTGGACATAGTAGAGTCCAAATAATTAAATTAATTCAAGTGTTGAATTAATTAAATAACATTGGGCATTCTAGATCCCAATTAGAAATAAATATTAAACTAGCGGGCTTGAGTAAAATCAAGTAAAGTTTAAATGATCTCAAATGTGTTTGAGACATTTAAATAAAATTCCATTGGCCTTGTAATTGTTACAAGCCCAAATAGAATTGTATGCTTGGTAGATGAAGGGTTGGAGGCAACTTTTGAGTTAATGACATGGCATGCACATGCAACTTTTTGCACAACCAAGACAACTCATCCTTCTCTCCACACACATGCACTTGGCCGAAAGTTCCCTTTCATATTCTCTCCATTTTTCTTTCTTCAATTGTTGAGGAAAGCTTAGTCTTCTCAATGAAAAATGCTCTAATTTTTCTAGTGCAAAATTAGAGTGGATTTACTTTGTTAGTGGTGGACACAATTTTGAAGGAAGGAGTCCATTTGAGCAAGGAGTGGTGTTGGAAGCTTGTACATTGTTTACCTTCAAGAGCCAAGTTGTTTACAACTTGGTTGGAGCCAAAACATCAATCCTTGTGATTGATAGGTAATTTTCTAAACACACTATGAATGTCATTTTGTGTTTTTATGTATTTGCTACACATCTTAGTGTTTAGGGTGGTTGATTTCTTGTATGAAAATTTTTTGAAACTTCTGTTGCACATTTTGGGCAACTTAAACGATCCCTTTCAAGAACCAGCCCTGGCCCGCTCAAAACTTTCTTGGAAATCGCCCCAAAATCATGCACGTGAATGTGTGAGTCTCCCATGAACAATAGGACTCCTACCTTGTCTAGGACTCTTCCATCCCTTAGCTACGGAGCCCACCTGACCCTAGAAATCCCTGGACCATGCCTAGACTTAACCCAGACCAGCCCACTCCATAGAACCCAGCAGCGAAGCCACTGAAGATTGATAGCAACCTCAGCACACCCTTCCTGTCATGCACCTTCGTCTTGTTCCTAAGACCAGCAGCCAACCCAGCCGTCCCAGCCCCTAGCCTATCCCTTGTGCACCCTCCTAGGACCCTAAGGACCTATCCTAGCCCAGCCCAGACCCCCTGGCCGAGCCCTTTCTTCCTGCAGGAGCTGCTGCACATGCGCCTCTCCTTGATAACTTCTCTCGGGTGGAATCCTTGTTGGAAAGGACTCCTCCCAGCCCCTGGTTTTTGAGTCCTAGCATGGCTAGGACATTTCCCCTCGCTTGCTCATGGTCTTAGCTCAGTCTTGGCCCCAACCAAACCCAGGCTAAGCCATTATCCAATGAACACCAAACCCATACATCAACCTATGCAGAATTGGTTCCAGCTTGCATGTTTCTTGTTTTCTGTGATTTTGTCTGTGTTCTAGCCTTCAAACCCATGTAAAACAATGTGTGATCATATACTAAATCTTGGCAGCCCTTTAACCATACAAAAACATGATTTCTGAAGGAAAATACAAGCCAAAAGTTTGACACATGCCATAAATCCGAAAATAATTCAACTGACACTTGTTTTTAATACTTTTCATGCATAAAAATATACTATGGTGTAATGCCCTAGATTGAATATGAATAGACAGAAATTGAGAAATGTAATGCCTGAGATTATTGTAGATAGTTAAATACGAATCGCAAGAATAGACGGGGCGAAACGATGCGATAAAATATGAAATTTTATCTGTGCAAGACCACACCCGCGGTCTGGCAAGCACCGCACCCGCGGTGCAATGGGCAGAAAGTTGGTAGAATTCCCGTAGCCACACCGCACCCGCGGTAGAATTAGACCGCACCCGCGGTACTAAGACCGCACCCGCGGTATTTACATGACCGCACCCGCGGTCATCACTTGTGAAAAATAAAAGTTCTGCCGAAAGCCTAGCGCACCCGCGCTCCTTACAGTACCGCACCCGCGGTGCTGCATGCGAGACATCCACCCCTTCTTCTTGTCTTGACACATGGCACATATATATATAGAATTGAGCTGAATCATTCATTCTTCACTTCACCAGACCAGAACCGAGAGCTCCCTCAAATAATTCCTTAAGTTCTTCAAAGTTTGAGGTAAGATATCTCAAGATTCAGCCATCTAAATTATAATTCGAGTTGAGATTCTTGTTCCTTGCGTCGAAGGCTTTGAAAGGGTACACTTTTTATTCAGTTCTAGCATGTTTCAAGAATTTCATGTAAGGGAAATGCTATTATGACTATATTTAGATATTCTAGTAAGGATTATGAGTTTATAATCGAAACTAGAACAAAGAAAGGATATCATATGCATTTCCTATGAATTTCAGTATGGTTTAAGAATTATTGGGGCAGAATTATTGTGTTTGGATGGATATTGTGTTGGATTATGAATGAGAATGATTGAGAATGAGATAATGTTGATATCTGTTAAGAATTGGATTGACCGGTATCGAGAATTACTTCGTTATGCCGTCAAATTGTATCGAGATTACGTAGTGACTTGGATATGTGTTGATTTAGATTAGAGATTGATAGATTGTATATCAACATTTCCATTTCAGATTCATTTTGGCGACCGTGACAGCGATTGTGCGACGAAAGGTATAGTACATGTTTTGTTTGGGGAATCACGACTCAAATGAGATCACATTTGAGTTTCCCAATCAAAATCACATACTTATTTTATTGTTTTTATCTCGATATGATTATGATTGTTTATAGATTTGTTTATAGACTTGTATACAAATCTTGCTATGCTTTGTTTACAGATCATGTGGCATTGCATTAGAATGATTATGCTTGTTTACAGATTGTGTATTCATGCATTAAGATAGGACAGTCTGGAGATCAGGCAGACTTCTAGATGTTCGGCGATATCTCAGCTTAGGGGAAGATCACCGCCCCTTTGTAGACGTGGATACAGATCAGGCCGAAGTCAAGGAATAAGACGGACAGCACCTCGATTGGCAGGGTAGGTGACAGTCAGTGCCGTCTTATTCACAACGGGATCCCTAGATTTCTAGTCGAGTCGCGTCTAGACATGATTAGACTCGCATTGCATGATTATATATGAATGATATTCATATTAGCATGTTTCATGTTTTAGATTGTTTTAATGCATGTACACATGTTTATACTGGGATTTGTTCTCACCGGTTTTCCGGCTGTTGTTATGTCTGTATGTGCGCATAACAACAGGTGGGGCAGGATCTGGGTCGAGACAGAGATGATCGTGTTAGCGTGGAGATCTCGGGCGTAGCAGATGTACCAGTAGTTGTCTTTTTATTATGTACTGTCTTTCAATACTGGTTAGTTGAGGACATACAGAATAAGACATGTATTGTATGTTTGTATGTAGTAAATTTAGTAAAGATTGATGCTTGTTTAATTACATTTGTTTAAATGTAAAAGCGAAAAATTGACCCACGTTTAGAATAATGATCCATTTAATCCCAAGAAAAAGAATTAGAGCCCGAGTCCCCACAACAGGTGGTATCAAAGCCGTCGATTCTATAGACTGAGATAAGATAGAATGAGCGGGGTAGATCGAGTCTTCTTCCTTGCTTATGATGTACTAGCATGTTTATTGCTTTCTTTATTACATGTTATTTGTTATCTGATTGATTACAGTGTGTAATAAACTGAATCAGAACTGATTCTAGATCAGAGGTAACTGACTAGAGGATGGCTGAGACAGTTGTATATTTTGTTTACTAATCCGTTGGTTTATTAGATATGCCTCCTAGAAGAGCAGCCGTACCTCTACGACCAGCAGCGCCAGAACAGGGGAGCACATCCGGAGATCCTATGGATGTTACGGCGACCCCTATGGAGACGTTGCTGAAGCGATTCCAATCCTTTCGACCTCCCACATTAAAAGGTACCGAGAATGCCATCGAGTGCGAAAGTTGGCTTGAGGACATTGAAATGTTATTCGACTCTTTGGAGTACAGTGACGAGAAGAGAATAAAGCTAATTGGCCATCAATTGCAAGATATAGCCAAGAATTGGTGGTTGAACATTAGGAGAGCTTTAGAGCAGCGGGGTACCGAGATTACTTGAAAAGTATTCAAGACGGAGTTCTATCAGCGTTTCTTTCCCATATCCTATTGTAAGGATAAAGGTGCAGAATTTGCCAATCTAAGGCAAGGGCCACTGAACATTGAGGAGTACGTTGCCAAATTCTCTTCTTTGCTTCGTTTTGCACCCCATGTTTCAGGTAGTGACGAGGCGGTGGCGGACCAATTCATAAATGGCTTGAACCCGGACATCTTTACCTTGGTAAACACAGGAAGACCTAATAACTTTGCGGATGCATTGAATCGAGCCAAGGGTGCAGAAGCAGGATTGTTGAGGCAGCGGAGTGCTCCTTATGTTGCTCCGATACCGAGACCACCAGCATCTACCATTGCACCGCCTCCAAGATTTGATAGTGGAGGTAGTAGCAGTGTCAGAAAGGAACAGCTGAAGGCGAAGGGGAAATAGTTTAAGCGACCTGGGAGCAGTTCATCCAGCTCCAGCGGATCAAGACAGACTGGTTTTGATCAAAGTTCAAGGACTTCAGGTGTCTACTGCAATTCTTGTGGAGGTAGGCATGCGACTGAACAGTGCCAGGGAGTTACAGGCCGATGTAACATTTGTAGGCAACCGGGGCATTTTGCCAAAGTCTGTCCACAGAGAGGTGTACAGCAATTCCAGAGTGGAAGAGTATCCGGTTCCGTACCTCAGATTGAGCGGCAGGCATCATCGGTTCACTCTTTTCAGCCTCCACCAGCACCGACTCCACCCAGAGGCCGAGGTAGTCAGACGGTGAGTCAACCTCCGAGGCAACAGGCCCAAGTGTTTGCATTGACCGAAGAGCAAGCACAAGATGCACCAGATGATGTTATAGCAGGTAACTGCTCTCTTTATGGTTATCCTGCTTATATCTTGATAGATACAGGTGCATCGCATACATTCATTTCGGAGCAATTTGCATTGTTGCATTCATTGCCTGTTGAGTCTTTGTTAGAAGTTGTATCTATTAATTCTCCGTTGGGAAGTGGATTGATATCTGTAACTACGGTTAAACATTGCATTCTACAGTTTGAGGGGCATGAGATTGACCTAGATTGTATAGTGTTGGGTCTAGCTGATTTTGATTGTATAGTCGGTACTGACATGCTAACAAAGTACAGAGCTACCGTGGATTGTTTTCACAAGATTGTCAGATTCAGACCCGAGATGACAGACGAGTGGAAATTCTACGGTAAGGGTTCCAGATCTCGGATTCCCTTGATTTCGGCTCTTACTATGAACAGATTGTTACAAAAAAGAGCAGATGGTTTCTTTATTTATGCTGTAGATATGCAGAAGTCGAGCCCGGCATTGGCAGATCTGCCAGTAGTACGGGAATTTCCAGATATTTTTCCAGATGAAATCCCAGGATTACCTCCGGTTCGAGAGGTAGATTTTAACATTGAACTTGTACCAGGTACCGTTCCTATTTCAAGAGCTCCGTATAGGATGGCACCTATTGAACTAAAAGAATTGAAAGCACAATTAGAAGATCTTCTAGCCAAGGGATATATCAGACCTAGTGTATCTCCTTGGGGCGCTCCGGTGCTGTTTGTGCGAAAGAAAGACGGTTCGATGCGATTGTGTATAGACTACCGGCAACTGAACAAGGCAACGATCAAGAATAAATATCCTTTTCCTAGGATTGATGATTTATTTGATCAGTTGCAGGGATCCTCTGTGTATTCGAAGATTGATTTGCGTTCTGGGTATCATCAGCTCAGAGTTCGAGATATAGACATACCAAAGACAGCATTTCGAACCAGGTATGGACATTACGAATTTATTGTCATGCCTTTTGGTTTAACCAATGCTCCTGCGGTATTTATGGGCTTGATGAACCAAGTGTTTCAGAAATATTTGGATGAATTTGTTATTGTTTTCATCGATGATATTTTGGTGTATTCGAAGAACAGAAATGAGCATGCAGAGCATCTCAGAATTGTTTTGCAGACGTTGAGAAACGAGCGACTGTATGATAAATTGTCAAAGTGTGAGTTTTGGCTGAATCGAGTTGTATTCTTGGGGCATATCATTTCTGGAGATGGTATTTCTGTTGATCCGAGTAAAGTGGAAGCTGTGATCAATTGGTCGAGACCGACTTCTGTACCAGAAATACGCAGTTTCATGGGCTTAGCCGGATACTACAGAAGATTTATCAAAGATTTCTCCAGTATTGCAAAGCCAATAACTCAATTGACGCAAAAGAATGCACCATTTGTTTGGTCAGAGGAGTGCGAGTCTAGCTTTCTAGAGTTGAAGAAAAGGCTGACCAGTGCTCCAGTACTGACGATACCTTCAGGTACGGGTGATTTCGTTGTATATTGTGATGCCTCTCACAGAGGTTTGGGATGTGTTCTTATGCAGCGAGGTCATGTGGTCGCATACGCCTCGAGACAATTGAAGCCACATGAAGTTCGATACCCCATTCATGATCTGGAATTGGCGGCTATCGTATTTGCCTTAAAGATTTGGCGTCATTATCTCTACGGCGAGAAATTTGAGATCTTTTCCGATTACAAGAGCCTAAAGTACCTATTCTCTCAATCAGAATTGAACATGAGGCAGCGTAGATGGTTAGATTTATTGAAAGATTTTGACTGTGAAATCAAATACTATCCAGGAAAGTCAAACGCAGCAGCAGATGCCTTGAGTCGAAAGGTATGTTCTTTATCCTTGTCGACGATAGGTGTTACGAATATGATTGAAGACTGTTGTTTGGCTGGATTAACATTTGATACAGATAGTAAGCCACTACGACTTGCTATGATTCAAGTTGAACCAGACTTGATCATGAGGATCAAAGAAGCTCAACGAACCGATCAGAATGTGCAAAGATCGATTCAGATGGTCAGAGCAGGGCATTTGTCAGAATATCAGGTACATGATCATGTGCTATATGTGAATAACCGTCTAGTCGTGCCAGATGTTGCAGATTTGAGACAGCAGATTCTGACAGAGGCACATTGTAGTCGGTTCAGCATCCATCCTGGTGGCAGGAAGATGTATAATGATCTGAAGACACAGTTCTGGTGGAAACATATGAAATCAGATATTGCAGAATTCGTGTCTAAGTGTTTGAACTGCCAACAGGTAAAAGCTTAAAGGAAGAAGCCCGGAGGGTTACTTCAGAGTTTATCTATTCCAGAATGGAAATGGGACCACATTTCCATGGATTTCGTGACGAAGTTACCTCGATCATCCAGAGGCTGCGATGCGATTTGGGTCATTATTGACAGATTGACCAAATCTGCTTGTTTCATTCCATACAAAATGACGTATAGACAAGATCAAATGGCGGAGATATATATTCGAGAGGTAGTCAGATTACATGGAGTGCCGAAGTCTATCGTATCAGATCGTGATCCACGATTCACTTCTCACTTCTGGCACAGTTTACAGCAGGCTTTGGGTACGACATTACACCTAAGTACTGCTTATCATCCTCAGACAGATGGACAGTCAGAACGGACTATCCAGACTTTAGAGGATATGTTGAGAGCCGTAGTGCTAGATTTTGGCACTAGTTGGCAAGATTCTCTACCTCTTTGCGAATTCTCTTACAATAACAGCTATCAGACGAGTATTGAAATGGCACCGTTTGAAGCTTTGTATGGCAAGAAGTGCAGATCTCCGCTATATTGGGATGTTATCTCAGACGTACCAGAACTTGGACCAGATATGATTCGTGACATGACAGAGAAGGTGAAACTCATTCAGAAGAGGATGAAGACAGCGCAAGATAGACAAGCAAAGTATGCCAATATCAGACGTAGACCATTAGTATTCGAGCAAGGAGACAGAGTATTCTTAAAGATTTCTCCATTCAGAGGCGTTGTTCGATTTGGCAAACGCGGGAAACTATCTCCTCGATACATTGGTCCTTACGAGATTCTTGAGAAGATTGGCGATCGAGCTTATCGACTTGCACTTCCTCCTTCTCTATCCGGAGTACATGACGTGTTCCATGTATCAATGTTGCGAAGATATATGCCAAATGTTTCTCATGTCATTCAACCTGATGAAGCTGAACTTGATCAGACTTTGAGCTACGTGGAACAACCGATACAGATCCTTGATCGGAAAGAAAAAAAACTCAGAACGAAGAATATTCCACTTGTAAAAGTTCAATGGAGTCGTCATGGCATCGAGGAAGCGACTTGGGAGACAGAGGCAGGCATGAGACAGAAACACCCCGAATTATTTATATGATGTAAGTATTTAGTCAGTTTTTGATTTTAATACTGTCTTAAATACTTTGATTGATTTATTAAGTTCGAGGACGAACTTATGTCTTAGAGGGGGAGAAATTTAATGCCCTAGATTGAATATGAATAGACAGAAATTGAGAAATGTAATGCCTGAGATTATTGTAGATAGTTAAATACGAATCGCAAGAATAGACGGGGCGAAACGATGCGATAAAATATGAAATTTTATCTGTGCAAGACCGCACCCGCGGTGTGGCAAGCACCGCACCCGCGGTGCAATGGGCAGAAAGTTGGTAGAATTCCCGTAGCCACACCGCACCCGCGGTAGAATTAGACCGCACCCGCGGTATTTACATGACCGCACCCGCGGTCATCACTTGTGAAAAATAAAAGTTCTGCCGAAAGCCTAGCGCACCCGCGCTCCTTACAGTACCGCACCCGCGGTGCTGCATGCGAGACATCCACCCATTCTTCTTGTTTTGACACATGGCACATATATATATAGAATTGAGCTGAATCATTCATTCTTCACTTCAGCAGACCAGAACCGAGAGCTCCCTCAAATAATTCCTTAAGTTCTTCAAAGTTTGAGGTAAGATATCTCAAGATTCAGCCATCTAAATTATAATTCGAGTTGAGATTCTTGTTCCTTGCGTCGAAGGCTTTGAAAGGGTACACTTTTTATTAAGTTCTAGCATGTTTCAAGAATTTCATGTAAGGGAAATGCTATTATGACTATATTTAGATATTCTAGTAAGGATTATGAGTTTATAATCGAAACTAGAACAAAGAAAGGATATCATATGCATTTCCTATGAATTTCAGTATGGTTTATGAATTATTGGGGCAGAATTATTGTGTTTGGATGGATATTGTGTTGGATTATGAATGAGAATGATTGAGAATGAGATAATGTTGATATCTGTTAAGAATTGGATTGACCGGTATCGAGAATTACGTCGTTATGCCGTCAAATTGTATCGAGATCACGTAGTGACTTGGATATGTGTTGATTTAGATTAGAGATTGATAGATTGTATATCAACATTTCCATTTCAGATTCATTTTGGCGACCGTGACAGCGATTGTGCGACGAAAGGTATAGTACATGTTTTGTTTGGGGAATCACGACTCAAATGAGATCACATTTGAGTTTCCCAATCAAAATCACATACTTATTTTATTGTTTATATCTCGATATGATTATGATTGTTTATAGATTTGTTTATAAACTTGTATACAAATCTTGCTATGCTTTGTTTACAGATCATGTGGCATTGCATTAGAATGATTATGCTTGTTTACAGATTGTGTATTCATGCATTAAGATAGGACAGTCTGGAGATCAGGCAGACTTCTAGATGTTCGGCGATATCTCAGCTTAGGGGAAGATCACCGCCCCTTTGTAGACGTGGATACAGATCAGGCCGAAGTCTGGGAATAAGACGGACAGCACCTCGATTGAGAGGGTAGGTGACAGTCAGTGCCGTCTTATTCACAACGGGATCCCTAGAGTTCTAGTCGAGTCGCGTCTAGACATGATTAGACTCGCATTGCATGATTATATATGAATGACATTCATATTAGCATGTTTCATGTTTTAGATTGTTTTAATGCATGTACACATGTTTATACTGGGATTTGTTCTCACCGGTTTTCCGGCTGTTGTTATGTCTGTATGTGTGCATAACAACAGATGGGGCAGGATCTGGGTCGAGACAGAGATGATCGTGTTAGCGTGGAGATCTCGGGCGTAGCAGATGGACCAGTAGTTGTCTTTTTATTATGTACTGTCTTTCAATACTGGTTAGTTGAGGACATACAGAATAAGACATGTATTGTATGTTTGTATGTAGTAAATTAAGTAAAGATTGATGCTTGTTTAATTACATTTGTTTAAATGTAAAAGCGAAAAATTGACCCACGTTTAGAATAATGATCCATTTAATCCCAAGAAAAAGAATTAGAGCTCGGGTCCCCACATATGGTGTGATGATGTTTCGAAGGAAAGAAATATGCTTGTCTTTGCGTATTAAACGCAAGAATATACGTTGACGACGAAGAACGATGACGAGTAGGGCCTATGCTTGAAATTCCTTGAAGCTTTCCCAATTTTTTTCTTCAAATTCACGTGAGTTGTCATGTGTTTGGAAGTGTTTTTGGGGATAGAAAATTGAGAAAGAGGCGTGGGAATTTTGGGGATAATGGGGAGGGTTTTAAGTATTATATACTAATTTATTCACTAATCAAGGCTTAGGCCTATTAAGCACCCAATTTAGGCCCATTAGTCTTTAATTATAATTTAATTAAAAATAGTTTTATTAAATTAAGTTTGTGAATTTATTAGCCGGATTGCCAAAAAGTTCGTATTTTTTGTTGAAAAACTAACACCGATAAAATTTACGTTCCGACGTATAAAATCACCTCAAAACCCATCATTTTCAAAAATATGAAAAAGCATCATTCATATTTTAAATAATTAAAATTAATTATTTAATAAAAACATTTTACGTTTTTCAACCCTCGGTCTCCGTTCCTCGATCGCAACTTGAATGACCTTTAAAAATACATTTTAATGCATAATGAGAATAACATCCTATTTAACTTATAATTATGCATGTAACATAAACAATTAAGCAATTAAAATCAATCAATAACCATTTCCATATTTTCCTAGATTTGAATGCAGTTGGATTACGTCGTCTTAATTTTGGACCTTACAATTCCTCCCCCCTAAATAAAATTTCGTCCTCGAAATTCGCTTTTCCTCGATAACCAAAAGTTTAAACTTAGTTCAAGAATGTGCTTATGTCTCCTTGATCCCAATTTGATTCTAATAACCACATTAACATTTCATGCAATTATAAGCAATATATAAAAATGTTAAATGACTAGGTTACCCAAAATGAGTGTAGTGTCTGCCTCATCCTTGGCTTCTTCAGTATTCATAACATATGCTCTTCCCACATTAGGTGCCTTCTTCTTCGGGCAATCAGCAGCCTTATGCCCTTCCTCCTTGCATACAAAACATCTAAAAGATCCCACATGCACTGGCCTAAATGAAAGCAATTGCAATCTTTACATGGTTGCCTATCAGGAGGCTTTGGTGCTCCAGGTTGTTGTGGCTTTGGTGGTGCTTGTTCCTTGACTTGCCCTTGAGGCCCTTGAGGTCTAGGAGGACCTGTATATGGCTTCTTGTTTGGCTTATTATTACTCTGATGTTGCTGCCTCTTGCGCTGTATCTCAAAATCAATGTCCCTCAAAGACTGCTCAGACTGGAATGCATAAGCATTAGCGGTAGCATAATCCAAAGGACGCGTCATCATAACATTATTTCGAAGGGTAGGTCGTAGGCCATCCATGAAGTGTCTAAGCTTGTCTGCAGGATCCCTTGCAATAAAGGGTAAAAAGTGACAACCCTTATCAAACTTCTTCACAAACTCAGCAACAGTCGAGTCTCCTGACGGAGGCTCATAAACTCTCTCTTCAGTCGCCCTCTAACATCAGCAGTAAAGTATTTCTCGTAGAATATCTCCTTGAATTGAGCCCATGTAATAAGAGCAAGATTAACACCATGCTTGGCTCCTTCCCACCATAAAGAAGCATCATCCCTAAACAGATAAGTGGTACACCTCACATGGTCCGCATCCCCCATATCCTGATAAAGAAAGTGTACCTCGAGTGAACGAATTCAACTCTCAACAGCAAAGGGATCGGTGGTGCCAGAAAATTCCTTTGGCCCTAGCCTCCGGAACTGATCATATATGTAACGTACCGTACTTTTTACTACTTAAAATTTGCGGAAAAATTTAAAAATTTTCTTAAATAAATCGTAAACATTCAAAATTTGCTAAAATGAACTGTACATCCCATTTCCACTCTAGGATGGGGAGTGGCTTAAGTATTCCTGCTGGCTTCTGATGCTCTGCCTTCACCTGCTGACAAGTGAGGTATTCAGACACAAATCTGCGGATGTCTCTCTTTATACCTGGCCACCAATACAAAATCTGCAAGTCTTTGTACATTTTGGTATCTGCTAGGTGAATAGAATACGGAGATATGTGTGCCTCGGTCAGAATATCCTCTCTGATCGAATCAACACTAGGCACCCACATTCTACCTCTGTATCTCACAATACCATCAGACATTGCGTAGAGTACATTACCCTTGGCTTCATCCTTCAGTCTCCATTTCTGTAACTGCTCATCTGAAGACTGACCGCATGAATACGGTCTAGCAGAGAAGAGTGGAGTGTCAGATTAGACAGCCTCGGAGCTCTGCCCTTGCGATAAACCTCTAAACCTCTAAACCAAACATCTGAATCTCAAACTAAAGAGGTCTCTGTACTGACAACTGAGATACAGCTGCCACTTTCCTGTTCAAGGCATCTGCGACAACATTAGCCTTTCTCGGATGGTAGCTAATCTCGCAGTCTTAGTCTTTCACCAACTCTAACCACCGTCTCTGTCTCATGCTCATTTCCTTCTGCGTGAAGAAATACTTGAGACTCTCATGATCACTGAATATCTGACATTTCTTGCCGTATAAGTAATGTCTCCAAATCTTCAACGCAAAGACAACGGCGGCTAATTCTAAGTCATGCGTCGGTTAATTCTTCTCGTGTACTTTCAGCTGCCTGTAAGCATAAGCTATAACCCGACACTGTTGCATCAACACTGTGCCTAACCCGAGCTTAGATGCATCGGTGTATAGCACAAAATCACCTTGCCCTGTCGGCATGGCTAAAACTGGCGCTAAAATAAGAGCTTGTTTCAAAGTATCGAAGCTCTTCTGACACTCGCCACTCCACACGAACTTAGCATCCTTTTTGGTCAGTGAATTGAGTGGCACTGCTATGGAAGAAAACCCCTAAATGAACTTACGGTAGTAACCGGCTAAACCCAAAAAGCTGCGGATCTCTGATGCATTCTTCGGCTCAACCCATTCCTTAACGGCTGCTACCTTCACTGGATCCACCTCAATTCCGCTGCTAGAAATTATATAACCCAAAAATGATACTTTCTCCAACCAAAATTCACACTTACTGAACTTCGCAAATAACTTGTGACTCTGCAAGGTCTGTAGAACTGTCCTCAAATTCTGGTTGTGCTCCTCATGGCTCTTCGAGTAAATGAGAATGTCGTTAATAAATACTATGACAAACTGATCCACGTAAGGTTGAAATACTCGGTTCATGAGGTCCATGAAAATTGCTGGAGCATTCGTCAGTCCAAATGGCATCACTAAAAACTCGTAATGCCCATATCTGGTCCTGAAGGCTGTCTTGTGAACATCCGCGTCTTTCACATTCAGCTGGTGATACCCTGATCGAAGATCTATCTTAGAGAACACCGTGTCTCCCTGCAACTGATCAAACAAGTCTTCGATTCTAGGAAGTGGGTATTTATTCTTGGTCGTTACCTTGTTCAACTCTCAGTAATCGATGCATAGTCTCATGCTCCCATCTTTCTTTTTCACAAAAAGCACTGGTGCGCCCCACGGTGAGAAAGTAGTGCGAATGAATTCCTTGTCTAGAAGCTCCTGAATCTGTTGTTTGAGTTCTAGCATCTCAGCTGGAGCTAATTGGTACGGTGCCTTAGAGATTGGCACAGTGCCTGGCGTAAGAACGATTGCAAACTCCAACTTTCCCTTTGGTGTAAGACCTATGACGTCGTCAGGAAAGACGTCTGGGAAGTCTCTGACTACTAGCACATCTGATAAAGACGGAGCGGGTACGTTAGGTGCGGAAATAACACTGGCCAAGAAAGCCTGACACTCTTTGGAAATGAGTCTCCGCGCATGCATGCAAGAGATCATGCGAGGGAAACTTCTCCATCTGCCTGGTTCAAACAGAAATTGTTCCATGCCCAATGGCTTAACCAATACTGACCTTTTCTGAAAATCAATCAAAACTCTATTCTTCGTCAGCAGTCCATACCCAAGATAATATTGAATTCCGGCATTGGCAACACAATCAAATCTGCATACACTAGGTGGCCCTGCAGCTCAAAATCGATGTCTCTGACATGCTAGTAGCTGATAGTTCTTCCCCTGATGGGACTGTCACTGAATAGGTAACGTCGAGTCCAATAGACTTGACGTCCAGGTGACTAGCAAATGTCTCTGAAATGAATGAGTGGGTGGCTCCTGAGTATATCAGGGCCTTCGTGGCTAATCTCTTGATGAAAATATTTCCTGAGGGACGTTAGCACCACGCAACTTATATCCCAAAGTTCTAATAGTAGTCTTATGCAACAAAAGACACCAAAAATTCCATCTAGCATCCTAATAATCCCAATTCAAATAAACATGCAAGGCGAAAATAATACTGAGCTTAGGTAGAAAAGTTTACCGGTCAGTAAAGTCGTGTCTGAGTTCGCCTCCTGCGCATGCATAGCAAACATTCTGCCCTGGGTCGGCTGCCTCCATTGTGGGCACTGTGAGAACCCGGAAATTTCGACCAAAGCAAATCAAGTAAGTAATACGAACTTGAAGTTTAACTCAAACTAAGCTCGGAAATTTTCATTCCAAATAGATAACTTGAATGTTAACTAGGATTTTCATTAAATTTAACTCGAGGAAGCAACTTCAAAGCTCGAGGATTAGCTCAACCGGAGTCCAAGCTACAAGTAATGGCAATCATCGAAGAGTTTTCACGGGAAGAGTAAAACCTCAGCTCGAGGATGCAATCTTCCAGCTCGAAGAAGCTCAACCAAGCTTGTCCTAACAAGACCACAAATGGAGCTTAAAGATAAGCTAAAGTTTTGGACAAGATAATGGTGCAAGAAATAACCTTTGAAGAAATCCATGGAAAAGCTAAGGAATGAGCTAAGAGATCAAGACACAATAATGATGCAAGAGATGGCTTTTGGTGCTTGGTATGGAGCTTGAGAATTTACTAGTCTTTGACCACCTTAATGATCACAATTAATCCATTTCTTGGAGACCAAGTGGTCGACCAAATGGTATGCCAAGGGGCAAAGTGTGGCCTATAAATACTACCCCAAAATTGATGGAAAGGTGCTTCAAAAACCAAGCAAGGTTTCGGCTTTCCCCTTCCCCCTTACTCTCTCAAATTTCGGTCAAGCAAGCAAGGAGAAAAGGAAGGGATTTCGTGCAGTGCAGTTATTAAAAAGAATCACGTCGAAGTTCTGCCAAAGCGAAGACAGTAATTGTAGGAGTTACGCCGAAGTGCTGCCAAAAGTCCGAGAAGCAAGTTCGCGCCAAAGTTGGTGATTTCGAATCAACCTTCAACTACTGTAAGTGGGCTTTTGACTAAGTATTTTGTTGTATTTTTAAATCTTGCATATGAATGACACGACTTATTATTATGTGTGTCCAAATTTTCGAAAAACCTTATGTGTTATTTTTGAATATTCGATCGATTATGTGTTTCCTTTTATTATTCGAATTCTTTGATTCCGCTGTGTCTATCTGCAATTCTGTTAAGTTCTGTTCAACTTTGAAAATCTGAAACTCCGATAAATTCCGTCTGGAAAAGTCTGAATTCTGTTTGCACTGTTACGAGTCAATTTGAAATGGAACGAGAATTGTAGTTCTGTTCGGCCCCCATTGGTGGGTATAAAACCATGTTCTGTTCGGCCCCCATTGGTGGGTATAAAACCATGTTCTGTTCGGCCCCCATTGGTGGGTATAAAACCATGTTCTGGCCTCACCCCTTAGAGGACTAACATATTGGGGACAATTTGACCATGGAAATGAGATGAGTAACAGTGTTCTGTTTGTTCTGATATGTTCTGTTCCGAATTGAAAGGATATGTATTGCTTCTGTTTTGCTCTTAATCATTTGATAAGTTATGTCTCTTATTCGATTCGTTTCCGTTGTGCCAAGTTAAGAATATTAGTTTTGAAAGTATGTTAAAGAAATGTTTTAAGGAATTAAGTTCTATATGTATCTTTGGAATCGATCGACCCCCACTTGCTGAGTGTTTCCCAAAACACTCACCCCTTACAAATTTCAGATAAGAATGAGGAGCAACTGAATGAGGAAGAGCAAGATGCTTTCTGGGGTTGGTGAATCAGAGATCAAGATCAGAATTCAACATTTTACTTTTCTTTCGTTTCCGCTATTAGAAACTCTGATGTATTTTATTCCTTTGTCATTGTAAGACAATATTTCATTTATGAAAAAGACTGGTTTGATTCGATACGAGGCTTTATTGTTTTCAATTTAATTGTTAAACAATGCCGGATGTCACCGATGCTTCGGACTCGGGGCGTGACATTTAAGTGGTATCAGAGCTACCAGGTTCATAATCCCGCTGGGATTTTGACAGACAAAATTTGACAAAGTCAAATTTTGGCAAAAGCCTAGTGCATCCCAATCCCTTCATCTGTTCCCTAAAATTTTCGAACAATTTCCAAAAATCTATCCCTTCAATTGTTCCGAAAATATTCAGCGTCCAAATTTCCACGAAAACTTTAGTATTTGTGCCTTTCTATCTTTGATAAGAATCTGATATTTTACCTCCATTTATTCTAGGAAATGGATGCTCCCCGTACTCGTGCCCAGGCTGCCCTACGCTTGCGTAAGCTCACCATAGACAATCAAAAAAGGGAAATTGCAACGTTGAAGGTGCAACTCGCCAAGGAGAAATTGGAAAAGCAAGAGCTTACTGAGAACAGGATTATGCTGGAGTCGGACGTGCAGCGACTCACACATCACTTGGACGTGGCGGAGAGCCAAATGATGCAGACACCGACTAATGCAACTCGTTTTGCGCGCTTGGTGGCACTCAACATGGATCTACTCGAGAGGATAGAGATAGAGAAGGATCACGCTGCTCAGGCTCGTCAGCGTCAGGACCAGTTTATTGCAAAGCAAGAGCGCTACATCTCAAGGATCCACGCCACTATGGACGGACTGCAGGATCAGAACAACTATTTACATCTTGTGATAGAAAACATGGCAGAGGAGGAAGTGGCACCTATGGAAGTAATTGTGGACGACAGCGACAGCGACAGCGGAGAGTTATTCGACTAGATTAGCATTATATTAAAGTATCTGAATAAATTGTAACCGAGAAAAATATTATGTGTACCAACTTATTTTGAAACTTGCTATCAACTTATATTATTGCATGATTAAGAAAATTTGATAAGTATCTTATCTATAAAATGTTTTTTTTTATCTTTATAGGAACAACATGGACCTCCAAAACGTTATAAATGAACTTCAGAGTCAACTTCGAGAAAAGGAGTCAGAAATTAAGTCACTAAAAGAAAAAAATGATAAGCTCGAGAAAGATAACTACCAATTGGATGGAAATAATATATGTATAGGGGAAGACCTTCGGGAAGCCAGAGTTGAGGAAAAGAAATTACGCGATGATGTCAGACGATACGCTGCTTATCATCTAGAGTCGGAACGACAGCATGAGATCACCAAACAAGAACTGAAGAAGGCGCAAGATAGGATTCTTACGCTCCAAATCCGAAGTGATGGCCTTCTCAGTATTCAACATCGTCTTGAGGAAAAGATTGGAGAACAAGAAATCGATGAGAAAGTAAGCCAATCAACAATCCAAGAACTACAAGACCAAGTGAACAACCTTGATCACCACAACACGCAACTGCAGAATTACATCGAGCATCTACAAAATGAGATGGTCAACATGGAAGAACTTATGGAGCAAATGGAAGAAAACCCAATGGAAGAAGAAGAAATTAACGAGGCAGTAGGAGACGGCGAAGTAGTAGATGAATAGGGAGAAAAGAACTTTAGAATAAATTTTGATTGTATCGAGGAATATTTGATTTAGTTGATTGTATGCAAATCCTTTTCAATATTAATGAAATTATTTCTTTGATTAAATTGTGTGGCAAACAAATTAATAAAGAAAATACGTGTTTATAGGAGATGGCAGGCAGACCACCCCGAAACAACCGTAACGCTCGGGACGCCAACCAAAACGATAATCCACCACCACCGCCACCACCCGGTGTAAACCTCAGTCAAGAGGATATGATGGCAATAGCCACTATCGTCGCTGCCACATTACAAGGATTTGTGAATCCACTGGCCAACGCCATCCAACAACCCCAAGAACCTCAGCCACGTGGGATTAAGTATCACTACGAATCACTCAGAAGGAATCGAGTTCCAACTTTTGATGGGAACCCAGATCCGGAAGTCAGTCACAACTGGCTCAAGAACGTTGAAACACAACTACATTTGCTAGAAATACCGGAAGAGTTAAAAGTAGAAGTTGTAACCCCATTTTTGGAGGAACGAGCTAGGAAATGGTGGGAAACTGTGTCGCTACCTTTAGCAGAAATAGAAGATATCACGTGGCCAATTTTCAAGAGGGAATTCTTAAAACAATACTACCCGGCCGAGTTTCGTCTACAAAAGCTGAATGAGTTTGAAAATTTCAGACAGTCACCAGATATGACGGTAATGGAGTACACGTCAAAATTCAACGATTTGGGAACTTACGTTCCGACAGTCATGTCAGACGAAACGTTAAAAATGCACCGTTTCAAGAAGGGACTCAACAGTCGAATTCAGTCGGCACTGGCGGTGTACAAACCAAGTAGCTTTGCGGACTTGATGGGCGCGGCAATGAGCGCAGAAACCGATATCAAGCGACGGGAAGAAGAAAACAAGAATAAGAGGCCGATGAACAACCAATCCACACAGAATAATCTCAAGTTCAAGAAACCAAACTATTCCGGAGGATTTTTCAAAGGAAGTTCTGGCAGTACTGGTAGCACCGAGGGAAAATGGTGTGATACATGTCGACAAAAGCATACTGGGGAATGTTATCGGAAGACAGGCGCTTGTTTCAAGTGCGGGAAGGTGGGCCATAGAATTAAAGACTGTCCGGACAACAAGGACAAAGGGTCGGGGCCCCACAAACAACAGGAAAACAAGACAAATGCACGGGTTTATGCCATAACCCAAGAGGAAGCCGATAATAGCAACGAAGTTGTGGCAGGTACCATCTTACTCAATAAAATGCCTGCATATGCTTTGTTTGATTGTGGTGCCACCCATTCGTTTGTGTCTAGAAGATATGCTAAGAAGCTTAAACTTGAGCATGATATTCTTAGTGAACCGTTAAGAGTAGCAACACCGGCTAGTAAAATAATCGAAACTCACAAAGTACATCGAAACTGTAAAATTTGTATCGGCAAACAAATTTTTGAAGTAGAATTGATTCAACTCAATATGGTGGAGTTTGACATCATTCTTGGAATGGACTGGTTAGCTAAAAACCATGCCATAGTAGACTGTCAGAAGAAAGAAATTAGACTTCAAACTCCAGCAAAGAGGGAGGTCGTATATCAAGGGAAATCCAAAGAAAGAAAATCTCTGCTATCTGCCTCGCAAGCCTGGAAGGCCATGAAGGGAGGAGAAGAAATTTATCTGGCAGTAATTACTGAAGCCAAAGAGGAAGAAGTTCCAAAGTTGGAAGATATTCCAATTGTTCAAGAATTTCCAGACGTTTTTCCCGAAGACTTACCAGGAGAAATACCCGATAGAGAAGTAGAATTTGAAATCAACTTGGTCCCTGGTGCTGCACCAATCTCTAAGGCACCATACCGCATGGCTCCAGCTGAATTGAAGGAATTAAAGGAGCAACTCCAAGAATTGCTGGACAAGAAGCAGATTCGTCCTAGTGCATCTCCTTGGGGAGCCCCAGTGCTTTTTGTAAAGAAAAAGGACGGAAGCATGAGACTATGTATCGACTACCGGGAGCTAAACAAGATCACCGTAAAGAATAAGTACCCACTCCCGAGAATAGATGATCTTTTCGATCAGCTAAAAGGAGCTAAAGTTTTCTCAAAACTTGATCTCAGATCAGGTTACCATCAGTTAAAAGTCAAAGCAGATGATATCCCTAAGACTGCTTTTAGGACAAGGTATGGGCACTACGAATTCACGGTAATGCCGTTTGGTCTAACCAATGCTCCTGCAGCATTCATGGATCTTATGAACCGAGTATTCAAACCGTATCTCGATAAGTTCGTGGATGACATCTTGGTGTACTCACCAAGTGAGGAGGAACATAGTGAGCATCTGCGTCTTACTTTGCAAACATTACGAGAGAAAGAACTCTATGCCAAATTCAAGAAGTGTGAATTCTGGCTGAAAAGTGTGGCGTTCCTAGGTCATATAATCTCAGAACAAGGGGTGTCAGTAGACCCTAAGAAAGTAGAGGCAATTAAAGATTGGCCTCAACCTAAAACAGTGACAGAGATAAGGAGTTTTCTGGGATTAGCAGGCTATTATAGAAAATTTGTAGAAGGATTTTCGTCAATAGCTATTCCACTCACCAAACTTACTCAGAAGAATTCGAAATTCATTTGGACTGAAGATTGTGAAAAGAGTTTTGAAATTCTGAAGTCAAAACTCGCATCCACACCGGTACTAGTTCTCCCCGAGGATGGTAAGAATTTTACCATATACAGTGATGCTTCAAAGGGAGGGTTAGGGTGTGTGCTTATGCAAGAGGGTCAGGTAATTGCGTATGCCTCACGACAATTGAAACCCTACGAACAGAATTACCCCACTCATGATTTGGAACTAGCCGCAGTCGTATTCGCGCTTAAAATCTGGAGGCACTATCTCTATGGAGTAAAATGCGAAGTTTTTACTGATCACCAGAGCCTTAAGTACATTTTCACTCAGAAGGAACTAAACATGAGGCAAAGAAGGTGGATGGAGCTTCTCAAAGATTACGATTTGGTAATCAGCTATCATCCGGGAAAAGCAAATAAAGTGGCAGATGCATTGAGTCGGAGGAACCCTGGAAAAGTGTGCTTATCGTCATTATCAGTGCAACCAAGTCTCCAAGAGACTGTCAAACTAAAACAAAGTCAAGATACCAACATCTTCAAAATAAAGGAACAAATTCAGGAAGGAAAGATTCCAGAATTTCAAATTGATAAAGATGGTATCCTTTGGATGAAAGGGCGATTATATGTGCCAAACATCGATGGAATTCGAGAAGAGGTGATGGCCGAAGCACATAAATCAAGATTTTCAGTGCACCCGGGAAGCACCAAAATGTACAGGGATTTGAAAAACAACTACTGGTGGAACGGGATGAAGAAAGACGTAGCGGTTTTTGTTGCAAAGTGTTTAGTCTGTCAACAAGTCAAGGCAGAACATCAGCGACCTGGAGGGCTTCTGCAGCCATTAGAAATACCCGAGTGGAAGTGGGATAATATATCCATGGACTTTGTAGTCGGGTTACCAAAATCAAGGCAGGGTCATGACGGAATCTGGGTAATCATTGACAGATTAACCAAGTCTGCCCATTTCTTGCCAGTACGGATGAATTATAACTTGGATAAGTTAGCTACTCTGTATATGGATAATATAGTAAGACTGCATGGGGTACCGGCAAGTATATTGTCCGATAGAGATCCAAGATTCGTGTCAAGATTTTGGAAAAGTTTTCAAAAGGCCATGGGAACCAAAGTTACACTCAGCACAGCCTATCATCCTCAGACTGATGGCCAAACTGAGAGGACAATCCAGACCCTTGAAGACATGTTGAGAGCATGTGCATTGGATTTTCAAGGAAATTGGAGTGAGCAGTTACCGTTAATAGAATTTGCCTACAACAATAGCTACCACAGTAGCATCGAAATGGCTCCGTACGAGGCACTGTATGGTCGAAAATGTAGATCGCCCTTATACTGGGATGAAGTCGGAGAAAAAGCTATCACCGGGCCAGAGCTCATTCAAATAACTGTCGATAAAGTAGCCATAATCAAAGAGAGACTCAAGGCAGCTCAGGATAGACAAAAGAGTTGGGCTGATTTGAAAAGAAGGCCTTTGGAACTAGAAATCGGAGGAAAAGCGTACGTCAAAGTTTCTCCCATGAAAGGAGTGGTTCGGTTCAGCAAATCCGGCAAGTTGAACCCAAGATATGTGGGACCGTTCGAAATACTGGATAAAGTGGGAACATTGGCTTATCGATTGGCGTTACCGCCTGAGATGTCCAGAATACATAACGTTTTCCACATCTCACAACTACGAAAATATGTCCCGGACCCGAACCATGTACTTAAAGTTACGCCTCTAATGATCGAAGGTAATCTGAACGAAGAACTCAAATATGAAGAAGTCCCTATCCGAATAGTGGACACTAGAGACCAAGTATTGCGACACCGGACCATTCCCTATGTCAAGGTACAATGGTCAAATCATACCGAAAGAGAGGCAACGTGGGAACTTGAAGAGAAGATGCGGTCGCAATACCCTCATCTATTTTAATGATCAAGCTAATGCAAGTTTCGAGGACGAAACTTTCAATAAGGAGGGAGGGATGTGAGAACCCGGAAATTTCGACCAAAGCAAATCAAGTAAGTAATACGAACTTGAAGTTTAACTCAAACTAAGCTCGGAAATTTTCATTCCAAATAGATAACTTGAATGTTAACTAGGATTTTCATTAAATTTAACTCGAGGAAGCAACTTCAAAGCTCGAGGATTAGCTCAACCGGAGTCCAAGCTACAAGTAATGGCAATCATCGAAGAGTTTTCACGGGAAGAGTAAAACCTCAGCTCGAGGATGCAATCTTCCAGCTCGAAGAAGCTCAACCAAGCTTGTCCTAACAAGACCACAAATGGAGCTAAAAGATAAGCTAAAGTTTTGGACAAGATAATGGTGCAAGAAATAACCTTTGAAGAAATCCATGGAAAAGCTAAGGAATGAGCTAAGAGATCAAGACACAATAATGATGCAAGAGATGGCTTTTGGTGCTTGGTATGGAGCTTGAGAATTTACTAGTCTTTGACCACCTTAATGATCACAATTAATCCATTTCTTGGAGACCAAGTGGTCGACCAAATGGTATGCCAAGGGGCAAAGTGTGGCCTATAAATACTACCCCAAAATTGATGGAAAGGTGCTTCAAAAACCAAGCAAGGTTTCGGCTTTCCCCTTCCCCCTTACTCTCTCAAATTTCGGTCAAGCAAGCAAGGAGAAAAGGAAGGGATTTCGTGCAGTGCAGTTATTAAAAAGAATCACGTCGAAGTTCTGCCAAAGCGAAGACAGTAATTGTAGGAGTTACGCCGAAGTGCTGCCAAAAGTCCGAGAAGCAAGTTCGCGCCAAAGTTGGTGATTTCGAATCAACCTTCAACTACTGTAAGTGGGCTTTTGACTAAGTATTTTGTTGTATTTTTAAATCTTGCATATGAATGACACGACTTATTATTATGTGTGTCCAAATTTTCGAAAAACCTTATGTGTTATTTTTGAATATTCGATCGATTATGTGTTTCCTTTTATTATTCGAATTCTTTGATTCCGCTGTGTCTATCTGCAATTCTGTTAAGTTCTGTTCAACTTTGAAAATCTGAAACTCCGATAAATTCCGTCTGGAAAAGTCTGAATTCTGTTTGCACTGTTACGAGTCAATTTGAAATGGAACGAGAATTGTAGTTCTGTTCGGCCCCCATTGGTGGGTATAAAACCATGTTCTGTTCGGCCCCCATTGGTGGGTATAAAACCATGTTCTGTTCGGCCCCCATTGGTGGGTATAAAACCATGTTCTGGCCTCACCCCTTAGAGGACTAACATATTGGGGACAATT
This sequence comes from Primulina eburnea, assembly GCF_022965805.1. Taxonomy (NCBI): domain Eukaryota; kingdom Viridiplantae; phylum Streptophyta; class Magnoliopsida; order Lamiales; family Gesneriaceae; genus Primulina; species Primulina eburnea. The sequence goes on along the minus strand of NC_133112.1, from coordinate 14,111,202 downwards.
TGACCATGGAAATGAGATGAGTAACAGTGTTCTGTTTGTTCTGATATGTTCTGTTCCGAATTGAAAGGATATGTATTGCTTCTGTTTTGCTCTTAATCATTTGATAAGTTATGTCTCTTATTCGATTCGTTTCCGTTGTGCCAAGTTAAGAATATTAGTTTTGAAAGTATGTTAAAGAAATGTTTTAAGGAATTAAGTTCTATATGTATCTTTGGAATCGATCGACCCCCACTTGCTGAGTGTTTCCCAAAACACTCACCCCTTACAAATTTCAGATAAGAATGAGGAGCAACTGAATGAGGAAGAGCAAGATGCTTTCTGGGGTTGGTGAATCAGAGATCAAGATCAGAATTCAACATTTTACTTTTCTTTCGTTTCCGCTATTAGAAACTCTGATGTATTTTATTCCTTTGTCATTGTAAGACAATATTTCATTTATGAAAAAGACTGGTTTGATTCGATACGAGGCTTTATTGTTTTCAATTTAATTGTTAAACAATGCCGGATGTCACCGATGCTTCGGACTCGGGGCGTGACAGGCACTCCTTTAACATGTGGTCATTGGCTCCGCATTTGAAACACTTGCATGACCCGTATAAACATGGCCCCGGGTGTTGGCGGTTGCACTTCGGGCGGCGCCTTCTGCTGTGGCATAGGACCCTTGCCCTTTGGCGGTCCCTGATATGGCCTCTTCCCTACTTGCCCCTGGAACGGCCTCTTAAACTCAGGTCGCTGTTGTTGCTGCTGCTGTGGAGCCTGATAGGGCCTCTTGCCCAACCTGTCAACTTCAATATCCCTCTGATCTTGCTCTGTTGCCAAAGCTCTTGACAAGGCACCGTGTAGGTAGTAGGACCAGCAACTCGGACGTCACGACACAAGACTGGCTGCAACCCATCCATAAAATGCCTCAAATTACTTTGGGCATCATTAGCTATCAGGGGCACAAAGTGACACCCTCTTTCGAACTTCCTGACAAAGTCCGCCACGCTAATGTCCCTCTGTCGCAGAGTCATAAACTCTCTTGTTAATTTGGATCGTACTTCTTCAGTTAAGTACTTGGAGTAGAATATCTCTTTAAAACCATCCCAAGAGAGGGTCTGCAAGTTCGTTGCCACTGACGCGCTCTCCCACCACAGTCTGGCATCCTCGGTCAGTAGGAATGTGGCACACCTGACCCTATCTGCATCTTGCAACTCCATAAAGGCAAAAATTACCTCGATGGATTTAATCCATCCCTCAGCTAACATCAGGTCAGTGGTCCCCGAGAACTCATTTGGGCTCATCCGTCTGAACATCTCGTATACTGCTTTCTGGTCTGGGCCTCGCTTCTGTATTTGCCACAGCCTGGTTCCTCGCAAACTGTGCAAAGAACTGAGTCATGCCTGCAAGCATCTGTGCCTCCATATCTGGCGGTGGAGGTGGGGAATTGGCCCTCTCCTCATCTCGAGGCTCTTGGCCCTCTTCCTAAGCTTCACGTTCGATCACACGTCTAGGAGGCATACTGTTCCAATAATTTACCCCAACACGTAAACCCAACATGCATGAACGTGATATAGACAATATAAGATGCACGTACTTGAACTTTAAAATATGCATATGCTGAAATCAGAACTTAATGCTTACTACATAACATAAATTTGAAACCTGAAAACTTACAGACTTGAGGTGTGACTTTGTAAGCTTCTTACGACTGGCAGTAGGCATAACCCTTTACAAGAAAACGGCTCTGATACCAATTGTAACGTACCGTACTTTTTACTACTTGAAATTTGCGGAAAAATTTAAAAATTTTCTTAAATAAATCGTAAACATTCAAAATTTGCTAAAATGAATTATACGTCCCAAAAGCTGTTGCAACAAAAGATCTAGAAATAAAGTTTGACAAAAGTATTTGAACATTTTCATGAAAACTAAAAACTTGAGAGGTCCTCGGGTCTAGCCTCCTGCTCAGTCCAAGCCAGCTACTTGGTCCCCACCCCTTGTCTCCTCATAAATATTCTCACCTGCATCGATCAAGTCTAGTGAGTCTAAAGACTCAACACGTATAAACTGGGAGTAACAAGTACTACATAATAAAACCACATGTAACTTCTAGATAGAGCATACATAACTTGAAACTTGAACTTGCACTTAAACTTGAACTTACATACGTACATACGTAGACGTGCCATAAACATAAAACTTTTCTCAAACATGCTTGCATACTTGTACATACATGAACATACATAAACTTCATCATTTTTGCGTAGAGGCATGTTTCAAAACAAGTGACCCATAACATAATCGCCTGATCAAACTAAACCACAGTACTGGGCTGATAGGGAAGAATCCACTACCATATACATGAGATCACCGTTCATGCTTTAACGGCTGGATTGGTCCCCGTTCATTATTTAACGCTTTCCAATCCTGATCTAAACTCGTTCATGATTTAACGGGGTGGGTTGGTCCCCGTTCATGCTTTAACGCTTTCCAACCCCATACATAAATTGGTCACAAGACATTTAGCATACCTCAAAAACTTGAAAATATTTTCTTGCACGTCAACATACTTACTTGGCGTTGAGGGATTCGTTGGATTTCATTTGGGACCTTCGTTGGATTTCATTTGGGGCTGCTGCTGCACATACTAACATGAATTTCAACACTTAACTTGCATACTTAGACGTAGGTACTCGAGATCACCACCGAAGTGCATGAAAAGCTTATGACATTCTAGATCACTCGGGACTTCACCTCGTTTAATCGTACTAACCTTGACATCAAACCCCGAAACAAACTCTAAGATGACGTGTGAACATTTCCCAACCATAAAAGACATGAACTCACCATTTGAATTTGAAAAAAAAGGGGAAACCAAATTTTGGACAAAAATAGTGGCGCGCGGGCGGTAAAACATTACCGCTCGGGCGCCGAGCTTAAAAATAAAAACTCTCAACAGAATGTCTGGCGCTGGGTGGTAAGAAATTACCGCTCGGGTGCCGAGGGTACTGACTGAACTTCGCGACTCTGAAACTTAAACTCTCCAATTTCGATTACACCGACAGTGACAATGCCTCGAGACTCACCCTAGGACACTATGGCACTGACTCCACAAAACGTCCCAAACGACGACATACGCCAAACAAGCAACCAATTCGTAAACTCAAATTTTGACACCAATTGATTTCTACGATTTCTAATGCAACCAAAGACTATCGACAAGGAACGAAGCATCAAAACTCACCCCAAACTCATACTCCATATTCCTAAACACAGCAGCGATCACTCGTCGATCTCCAACGAAGCCTGCAACAATAAAACTTCAAGAACGCATCAATACATAATTTTATAAAAAAAAAAAGCAGTTTGAGCAGTTCCACGAAAAACGCCATAACTCAATCAAGTTTTATCCAAATATTTCGAATTTATTGTCAAATCGAATGTATCGAAGAGTTCTACAATTTTCATGTTGTAAGTTTTCTCAAAATCGCGACCGAAAAATCGCAGTTTTAAATATGACAGCAAAAACCAGATTTGTGATCCAAAAACCGTTTCAAAACTTATCCAAACATCATTGCTCAAACTTCTACACATCGCACATTTAAATATGACAGGAAAAACTAGATTTGTTATCCAAAAACCGTTTCAAAACTTATCCAAACATCATTGCTCAAACTTATACACATCGCACATGTATTTTTACTCATAAATAACAGCACAACGCATAATATGAAGAGATCGATACATAAAAAAAGAATATACGTGCCTTTTGAAAATTAAAAATACCGAACCGACGATACCGAAGCGAGAAGGAAGCGAGGTTGATCCGGGACGAACAAAGCACGATTTTCTTACAACGAAAGTGACTAAAACTTGCTGGAAATTCAGAGGAATGGGGCGGCTGCTCTCTAGGCCAAGAACCCTAGGTTTTTTTTCTCTAAAAGTATAAAAATCTGAATAATGAAGTGTGTGTGTGTGTTAGTTGGCCGATTTTTAGTGAGTGTAAAAGTGTGTGTGCGTGTTATTGTGTGTGTATAGATTTAATTAGGGAAAAATTATTGCTTAATTAACTAATCAAAAATGCTAATTAAAATACTAACCCTCCTCAAACTTTAGTTAAATCCTATAATTTAAAATAAATTGCACACTAACCAAACTTTAAAAGTTTTATAACTCTAAAATTCCTAAATAAATAATTTAGGCTTTAAAATACTGAAACTAGATAAATCATTTAAAACATCTCATTTTCAACTTAAAATAAAATACCATATTTGTAAAATTGCCAAAATCGTCACGGTTTTTTTCCTCGATCCCGCCTCGTATAATCATCTGAAACATGAAACTCGAAGAGCATTTTGACGTGCATCACCTAAACATAAATAATTTAAAATAATACATTTAAATAAATCATACACCACTAAGACTCATTTTAAAATTAATAAATGCTTTAATAATTAAATAAATGCATGGGTTATACGTGTACTGAATTTGGGCACTACAATATATGTCATGTTGTGGCCTAGGTGCCTGTTGTAACTGTTGCTGTAACTGCTGCTGTTGTATCTGCTGCTCGAAGAGACGAGCCATCCCCTCTAAGGCACGAGTAGCAGCATCCTCTGGAGGGGGTGGTGGGGTGCATTCCCTTGATGGTTCACACTGTTCTCAGCTTGGTTCTCATTAACAGTTAGGAGGCATTTTATCTGAACGTTTTCCAAATTCTAACGTAACCAACATGCGTTTAAATCTAAGTTTTCTAATAATGTGACATATCCTAATTCATTTAGCAATTTAAGCATGCAAAGCATATATACTCAAAAAGCTAGTAAACTTGTAACGTAAACATATTATTCATGTCATCATGCAGGTAACATCATATTAAATCATAAAAAGTATGTAAAACTTACAAATTTGAGGCTTGAAGACTGATCTTTCTGGCGTTGATGGTGGCACAACCTTTTACAGGACCTTTGCTATGATACTAACTGAAACGTCTGCTTATTCGTTTTCTTAAAAAGTACCATAAAGTTTTTTTTAAAATCCCCTAAGGAATCGGCCGAACCCTCACAATACCTAAAAATATTTTTGTAAAATATTTTGCACCAATTTAGAATAAAACAACCAACTAATATTTGAGCATCAAGGGAATAGTCAAAGTATAAAATCGTCAAACGTTTGAAACTCCTAAAATAGCAAAGTCGCTATCAACTATCGATCTCTCAAAAACATCTAAAAAGCATAAATAAATAGTCGTAAAAATATTTAACGTAAATCATAAGTGCGGAAAAGTAGAAGCGCTGGTCCTCGGGTTATTTGCATCTTCAGTCCAGTCAAGTCAACAATCAAGACCTCCCACATCATAATTATCAATATCACCTGCATCAATCACACATAATGAGTCTAAAAACTCATCACATCATATTCTTGATAGCAAATAATACATATAAAACCACAAGAAACAGTGAAAATATTTTTAACGTCAAAATATCATTTTCATGACATGCATTGACTTCAAAACGTAAACATTTTCATAAACATTTTTCATATACTTTTCATGATGCATAAACTTTAAACATAAACATATCCATATTCGTATCCACACTCTCACCGGTCAACTGGGCCTTGGCCTTACGTATTAACATGTCATCATAAACATCTACATATCCGTATCCAAGGAAATACGATCGTCGGGCTCCCACTAGGACCATAACACTCACGATACCTCCAACATATCATCGTATTAGTCATAATTACTTCACTTCCTTCAACGTTTTATATTCTCATCACTTCATAAAATTTAAACATGCATATAACGTTTTTATTTTTAAACCAAGCATGCAACATGACTTTTAAATGCCACGTTAAATCATAAAATCCATAAACATTTAAAATAAACGTTTTAACATATAAAATTCATAAAAAGCCATAAACGTTTTAAAATCAACATTTTAACATCATAAACGTTTAAAATAAACATATAAATCCTAAACATTTAAAATAAATGTTTTAACATATTAAATCATAAAACATTAAACATATTATCATCTTAGAAATTCATAAACATATAAATAAACATATTAACATATAAAAATTGATAAACATCCATAGTCATTGAAAATAATCATATTAGCACATAAAACAGCATTTAGAACACTCTCATGACGTTTACTAATTTCTAGGTGTAAAAAGATCGTTTTATCCCTAGACGTAAAATTTCACGTTGAAGACATTTTCTTAATTCCATTGACTCTAACATGCCCCAAATATTTATTTAATCTTACATTAATTTTCTCATATTTTTATTTAGCTTAAATCTTCGACTTTTAAATTAATCTTTAAATAAGACATATTAGCGTGTTTTAATCCCGAATTATAGCAAAACTCATTATTTTGATCTCAAATTTTAAACATAGCATTTTTATTATTTATTCTACCATTCCAAGTCATGAGCCACACCTGTGGACCCATGCACTCAATTGTAGTTATTAAAATCTCGTTTTTGACACCTTATCGTACACACCGAGCCATATCTTAATTTACTCGAGCCACGCCCGAGCCACCTTGAGCCAAACCCGAGCAAACCCACCTAGTAACCCTCTTGACCAAGCCCAGCCCAAAGAACCAGCCCTGGCCCGCTCAAAACCCTCATGTAATTCGTCCCAAAATCCTGCACATGAGTGTGTGAATCTCCCATGAACAATAGGACTCCTACCTAGTCTAGGACTCTTCCAGCCTTTAGGCACCGAGCCCACCTAACCCAATAAATCCCTGGACCATGCCCAGACTCGACCCATACCAGCCCACTCCCTAGAACCCAGCAGCGAAGCCACTGAAGATTGACAGCAACCTCACGAAAACCCTTGTTGTCATGCACCTTCCTCTCTTTCCTCAAACCAGCAGCCAAACCAGCCGTCCCAGCCCCTAGCCCAGCCCTTTTTCACCCTCCTAGGACCCTAGAGACCTATCCTAGGCCAGCCCAGCCCAGACCCCTGGCGGAGCCCCTTCTTCTTGCACGAGCTGCTGCACATGCGTCTGTCCTTGATAACTTCTCTCGGGTAGAGTCCTTGTTGGAAAGGACTCCTCCCAGCCCCTGGTTTCCGAGTCCTAGCAAGGCTATGACTCTTCCACTGGCTCGCTCATGGTCTTAGCTTGGTCCTGGCCCGACCGAACCCCAGCTCAGCTATTATCCCATGAACACCGAACCCATACATCAACCTATAGAATTGGTTCCAGCTTGCATGTTTCTTGTTTGCTGTGATTTTGTGTGTGTTCTCAGCCTTCAAACCGATGTAAAACAATTTGTGATCATAACCTAAATCATGGCAGCCCTTTAACCATACAAAAACATGATTTTTGAAGGAAAATACAAGCCAAAAGTTTGACACATGCCATAAATCCGAAAATAATTTAAAGTGACACTTGTTTTTCATACTTTTCATGGATAAAAATATACTATGGTGTGATGATGTTTTGAAGGAAAGAAAAATTCATGACTTTGCATATTAAACGCACGAATATACGTTGACGACGAAGAACAATGACGAGGAGGGCCTATGCTTGAAATTCCTTGAAGCTTTCCCAATTTTTTTCTTCAAATTCACGTGAGTTGTCGTGTGTTTGGAAGTGTTTTTTGGGAGAGAAAATTCAGAAAGAGGCGTGGGAATTTTGGGGATAATGGGGGAGGGTTTTAAGTATTATATACTAATTTATTCACTAATCAAAGCTTAGGCCTATTAAGCACCAAATTTAGGCCCATTAATCTTTAATTTGAATTTAATTAAAATCTTAAAATAGATTTGTTAAAATAAGTTTGTGAATTTATTAGCCGGGTTTACCAAAAAGTTCGTATTTTTGTTGAAAAACCAACACCGATAAAATTTACGTCCCGGCGTATAAAATCACCTCAAAACCTCTCATTTTCAAAAATATGAAAAAGCATCATTCATATTTTACATAACTAAAATTAATTATTTAACAAAAACATTTTACGTTTTTCAGCCCTCTGTCTACGTTCCTCGATCGCAACTCGGATGACCTTTAAAAATACATTTTAATACGTAATGACAATAACATCATATTTAACATATAATTATGCATGTCACATAATCAATTAATCAATTAAAATCAATCAATAACCACTTTCATATTTTCCTAAATTTATATGCAGTTGGATTATGTCGTCTTAATTTTGAACCTTACAGTAACATACAGTGTTTACTGCTTCAACCCAAAATCTTTGAGAACTACCAAAATCAGCAAGCATTGTTCTAGCAGCTTATTTAAGGGTCTGATTTCTTCTCTCAGCTACACCATTTTACTGAGGTGTTTTAGCTGCTGAGAGCTCATGCTTGATTCCAGTATTTTCTAAAAAAGTTGAAAGATTTTGATTGATGAATTCAGTTCCTCTGTCAGACCTTATTCGATCAATCCCAACCGATATTTCACTTAAAAGTCTTTTGAAGAGCTTAATCAGTTGTGCAGCAGTTTGGTCTTTTGATTTGAGAAAAATGACCCAAGTAAATCTTGAAAAATCATCCACAATTATTAAATTGTATTTCATTCCCCCTAAATTCATGACTGGTATTGGACCAAAAAGATCCATATGCAACAGTTCTAAACATCGGGAAGATGATTTACAACCTCTGTTCTTGAATGAAGATCTTATTTGTTTTCAAAACAGACATGATGAACAAATTTTATCTTTTGAAAAATCTATTTTGGGCAAACCATTTACAAGATCATGTGTAAGGCTCGAAGATTTAGTTATCATAATCAGATGGATTCGTTGATAATTAAGATGATTGTAGATGTATTTCATTGGACTAGAAAAGAAAGGGAAATGTATAATAAAGATGTGAAAGATAGTCAAAAGAATAAGTAAGGTGAAGAATAAATGTAAAGGGCCGAAGCTATGGCGCATATGCACGAAGGAATGCGCGCATATGCATGAGAATTCCAGTAGCATTGGCGCATATGCGCGGAAAGAATGGCGCATATGCGCGACATGTACAGCAGCCTTGGCGCATATGCGCGAGAGTAGTGGCGCATATGCGCGGAGTGTCCAGAACCATTGGCGCATATGCGCGAGTTTAGTGGCGCATATGCGCGAGTGTTAAATCTGCCGAGACAGTAGGTCTCGCGCACATGCGCGAGTAATGCCGCGCATATGCGCGAGACGTGTAGTTCATAAGATTTGCCATGTGTATTGAGGCATGCAAAGTATATATATCTTGGCACGAATTTTCCTTCATTCCATCAGAAATAATCGAGAGTTGCAGATGAAAAGCTCCAAACTTCCTTCCACTTTTAAATGGTGATTTCATAAGATTTAATCATCCAAATTCAAATCCGACTTCGGTTTTGAGCTTCTCTCTTCATTATCTACAAAGTGATGTAAGTTTTATTCGATTTCAGTAAGTTTCGAAATTCACATATTGGGGAAATGAGAATATGATAGTTATATTGAGTTCTTGACGTATTGAGCATGATATATTTGTAAACGGATCAAAGAAATGATATCATATGCATTTCCTATGAATTTCACTATGGTTTATGAATTGTTGGGATAGAATTATGGTGTTTTGGATGAATATTGTATTGGATTATGATTGAGAATAAGATAGTGTTGAGATCTGTTAAGATTTGATTGACCGGTATCGAGAATTACGTCGTTATGTCGTCGAAATGTATTGAGATCACGTAGTGACTTGGATATATGTTGATTTAGATTAGAAATTGATAGAGTGCGCATCCACATTTCCATTTCAGATTCAGTTTGGCGACCGTGACAACGATTCTACGACGAAAGGTATAGTACATGTTTTGTTTGGGGAATCATGACTCAAATGAGATCACATTTGAGTTTCCCAACCAAAATCACATACTTGTTTTATTGTTCATACCTTGATATGATTATGATTGTTATAGATTTGTTTATAGAACTTGTATGTAGATCTTGCTATGCTTTGTTTCCAGATCGTGTAGCATTGCATTATGCTTGTTTACAGACTTTGTATTCATGCATTAAGATAGGGCAGTCTGGAGATCAGGCAGACTACTAGATGTTCGGCGATATCTCAGCTTAGGGGAAGATCACCGCCCCTTTGTAGACGTGGATACAGATCAGGCCGAAGTCTAGGAATAAGACGTACAGCACCTCGATTGGTAGGGTAGGTGACAGCCAGTGACGTCTTATTCACAACGGGATCCCTAGAGTTCTAGTCGAGTCGAGTCTAGACATGATTAGATTTACATTGCATGATTTTATATGAATGACATTCATATCAGCATGTTTCATGTTTAGATTATTTATATGCATGTTACATGTTTATACTGGGATTTGTTCTCACCGGTTTTCCGGCTGTTGTTATGTCTGTATGTGTGCATAACAACAGGTGGGGCAGGATCTGGGTCACGACAGAGATGAGCGATGGACATAGCGTGGTGATCTCGGGCGCAGCAGAGGACTAGTGGTTCTTTTGTTAGACTTGTACTACCGGTTGTTTATAGATGGTATTGGACACTAGTTGTAAGAACAAGGCTTGTATTTTATGTTTGTATATTATGCTGATGTAATAAAATAGAGACATGTTTTATGCCTAGTTAGTAACATTTGATTGAATGTTAAAAAGCGAAAATTTGACCCACATTTTATGTTAATGATTCCAATTAATCCCAAGAAAAAGAATTAGAGCCCGGGTCCCCACAACAGGTGGTATCAGAGCCGAGAGTTCCTTTAGACTGAGATAGGATAGAATGAGCGGGGTAGATCGAGTCTTCTTCCTTGCTTGATGACGTGCTAGCATGATTATTGTTTTCCTATTACATGTTGTTGTTGTTTGATTTCTTTCAGCATGTGATTGACTGAATCAGAACTGATTCTAGATCAGAGGTAACTGACTAGAGGATGGCTGAGACAGTTGTATATCTTGTATACTAATCAGTTGGGTTATTAGATATGCCTCCTAGAAGAGCAGCAGTACCTCTACGACCAGCAGCGCCAGAACAGGGGAGCACATCCGGAGATCCTATGGATGTTACGGCGACCCCTATGGAGACGTTGCTGAAGCGATTCCAATCCTTTCGACCTCCCACATTAAAAGGTACCGAGAATGCCATCGAGTGCGAAAGCTGGCTTGAGGATATTGAAATGCTATTCGACTCTTTGGAGTACAGTGACGAGAAGAGAATAAAGCTAATTGGCCATCAATTGCAAGATATAGCCAAGAATTGGTGGTTGAACATTAAGAGAGCTTTAGAGCAGCGGGGTACCGAGATTACTTGGAAGGGATTCAAGACGGAATTCTATCAGCGGTTCTTTCCCATCTCCTATCGCAAGGATAAAGGTACAGAATTTGCCAATCTAAGGCAAGGGCCACTGAACATCGAGGAGTACGTTGCCAAATTCTCTTCTTTGCTTCGTTTTGCACCCCATGTTTCAGGAAATGATGAGGCCATGGCAGATCAGTTTATAAATGGCCTGAATCCCGATATCTTTACGTTGGTCAATACTGGGAGACCCGATAATTTCTCGGATGCATTGAATCGTGCCAAAGGAGCTGAAGCAGGATTGCTTAGGCAACGGAGTGCTCCGTATGTTGCACCGAGTCCGAGACCTCCACCACCTCCATCCCAAGTTCCTCCTCCTCGATTCGAAAGCGGTGGTAGTAGTAGTGGACGCAAAGAACAGCTGAAGGCGAAGGGGAAACAGTTTAAGCGACCTGGGAGCAGTTCGTCCAGCTCCAGCGGATCAAGACAGACTGGGTTTGATCAAAGTTCAAGGACTTCAGGTGTCTACTGTAATTCTTGTGGAGGTAGGCATGCGACTGAACAGTGCCAAGGAGTTACAGGCCGATGCAACATTTGCAGGCAACCGGGGCATTTTGCCAAAGTCTGTCCCCAGAGGAGTGTACAGCAAGGCCAGAGTGGAAGAGCATCCGGTTCCGTACCTCAGTTTGAGCGGCAGGCATCATCAGTTCACTCTTTTCAGCCTCCACCGGTACAGACTCCACCCAGAGGCCGAGGTAGTCAGACTGTGACTCAACCTCCGAGGCAACAGGCCCAAGTGTTTGCATTGACCGAAGAGCAAGCACAAGATGCACCAGATAATGTTATAGCAGGTAACTGCTCTCTTTATGGTTATCCTGCTTATATCTTGATAGATACAGGTGCATCGCATACATTCATTTCAGAGCGATTTGCATTGTTGCATTCTTTGCCTGTTGAGTCTTTGCTAGATGTTGTGTCTATTAATTCTCCGTTGGGAAGTGGATTGATATCTGTAACTACGGTTAGACATTGCATTCTACAGTTTGAGGGGCATGAAATTGACCTAGAGTGTATAGTGTTGGGTCTAGCTGATTTTGATTGTATAGTCGGGATTGACATGCTAACAAAGTACAGAGCTACCGTGGATTGTTTCCACAAGATTGTCAGATTCAGACCCGAGATGACAGACGAGTGGAAATTCTACGGGAAGGGGTCCAGATCTCGAATTCCCTTGATTTCGGCTCTAACTATGAACAGATTGTTACAGAAAGGAGCGGATGGTTTCTTTATTTATGTTGTAGATATGCAGAAGTCAAGCCCGGCGTTGGCAGATATACCAGTAGTGCGGGAATTTGCTGATATTTTTCCAGATGAGATCCCAGGATTACCTCCGGTTCGTGAGGTAGACTTCAGTATTGATCTTACACCAGGTACCGTCCCTATTTCGAGAGCTCCGTATAGGATGGCACCCATCGAACTAAAAGAATTGAAAGCACAATTAGAAGATCTTCTAGCCAAGGGATATATCAGACCTAGTGTATCTCCTTGGGGCGCTCCGGTGCTGTTTGTGCGGAAGAAAGACGGTTCGATGCGATTGTGTATTGATTACAGGCAACTGAACAAGGCAACGATCAAGAATAAATATCCTTTGCCTAGGATCGATGATTTATTTGATCAGTTGCGGGGATCCTCTGTGTATTCGAAGATTGATTTGCGTTCTGGATATCATCAGCTCAGAGTTCGAGATATAGACATACCGAAGACAGCATTTAGAACCAGGTATGGACATTACGAATTTATTGTCATGCCTTTCGGTTTAACAAATGCTCCTGCGGTATTTATGGGCTTGATGAACCAAGTGTTTCAGAGGTATTTAGATGAATTTGTAATTGTTTTCATTGATGACATTTTGGTGTATTCGAAGAGTAGAAATGAGCATGCAGAGCATCTCAGAATTGTTTTTCAGACGTTGAGAAATGAGCTACTGTATGCTAAATTGTCAAAGTGTGAGTTTTGGCTGAATCGAGTTGTATTCTTGGGGCATATCATTTCTGGAGATGGTATTTCTGTAGATCCGAGTAAAGTGGATGCTGTGATTAGTTGGTCGAGACCGACTTCTGTACCAAAAATACGCAGTTTCATGGGCTTAGCCGGATACTACAGAAGATTTATCAAAGATTTCTCCAGTATTGCCAAGCCGATAACTCAATTGACACAAAAGAATGCACCATTTGTTTGGTCAGAGGAGTGTGAGTCTAGCTTTGTTGAATTGAAGAAAAAACTGACTAGTGCTCCAGTATTGACGATACCTTCAGGTACAGGTAATTTCGTTGTATATTGTGATGCTTCTCATAGAGGTTTGGGATGTGTGCTTATGCAGCGAGGCCATGTGATCGCATACGCCTCGAGACAATTGAAGCCACATGAGGTACGATACCCCATTCATGATCTGGAATTGGCGGCTATCGTATTTGCATTAAAGATTTGGCGTCATTATCTCTACGGCGAAAAATTTGAGATATTTCCGATCACAAGAGCCTAAAGTACCTATTCTCTCAATCAGAACTGAATATGAGGCAGCGTAGATGGCTTGATCTTTTGAAAGATTTTGACTGTGAAATCAAATATTATCCAGGGAAGTCAAATGCAGCAGCAGATGCCTTGAGTCGTAAGGTATGTTCTTTGTCCTTATCGACGATAGGTGTTAACAAGTTAGTTGAAAATTGCTGTACATCTGGATTAGAATTTGATACAGATAGTAAACCACTACGACTTTTTACGATCCAAGTTGAGCCCAATTTGATTATGAGGATCAAGGAAGCACAAAGAACCGATCAGAATGTGCAGAAATCAATCCAAATGGTCAGATCAGGGCATGTATCAGAATATAAGGTACGGGATCATGTGTTGTACGTGAATAACCGTCTAGTTGTGCCAGATGTTGCAGATTTGAGACAGCAGATTCTGACAGAGGCACATTGTAGTCGGTTCAGTATTCATCCTGGTGGCAAGAAAATGTACAATGACTTGAAGACACAGTTATGGTGGAAGCAAATGAAGTCAGACATTGCCGAATTTGTGTCTAAGTGTTTGAACTGCCAACAGGTGAAAGCTGAGAGGAAGAAGCCTGGTGGATTACTTCAGAGTCTAGCCATTCCTGAATGGAAATGGGACCACATTTCCATGGATTTCGTGACGAAGTTACCCAGGTCATCCAAAGGCTGTGATGCGATTTGGGTCATTATTGACAGACTGACCAAATCTGCATGTTTCATCCCATACAGAATGACGTATAGACAGGATCAGATGGCGGAGATTTATATTCGTGAGGTAGTCAGATTGCATGGAGTGCCGAAGTCTATCGTATCAGATCGTGATCCACGATTCACTTCACACTTCTGGCACAGTTTACAGCAGGCCTTAGGTACGACATTACACCTAAGTACTGCTTACCATCCTCAGACAGACAGACAGTCAGAACGGACTATCCAGACATTAGAGGATATGTTGAGAGCCGTCGTGCTAGATTTTGGCATTGGTTGGCAAGATTCTCTACCTCTTTGCGAATTTTCTTACAATAACAGCTATCAGACGAGCATTGAAATGGCACCATTTGAAGCTTTGTATGGCAAGAAGTGCAGATCTCCGCTATATTGGGATGATATCTCAGAGCTACCAGAACTTGGGCCAGATATGATTCGTGACATGACAGAGAAGGTGAAACTCATTCAGAAGAGGATGAAGACAGCACAAGATCGACAAGCAAAATACGCCAATATCCGACGTAGACCGTTAGTATTTGAGGCATGAGATAGAGTATTCTTAAAGATTTCTCCATTCAGAGGCGTTGTTCGATTTGGCAAACGCGGGAAACTATCTCCTCGATACATTGGTCCCTACGAGATTCTTGAGAAGATTGGCGATAGAACTTATCGACTTGCACTTCCTCCTTCTCTATCCGGGATACATGATGTCTTTCATGTATCGATGTTACGAAAATATATGCCAGATGCTTCTCATGTCATTCAACCTGACGAGGCTGAATTTGATCAGACTTTAAGCTATGTGGAACAACCGATACAGATTCTTGATCGGAAAGAAACTCAGAACGAAGAATATTCCCCTAGTGAAAGTCCAATGGAGTCGTCACGGCGCTGAAGAAGCAACATGGGAGACAGAAGCCAACATGCGACAGAAACACCCCGAATTATTTCAATAATGTAAGTATTGATCTAACTTTGATATTATTACTTTTGATGCTTTCATTGATAGAATGATATGCGATTTCGAGAGCGAAATCATTTCTTAGAGGGGGAGAAATGTAAGGCTCGAAGATTTAGTTATCATAATCAGATGGATTCGTTGATAATTAAGATGATTGTAGATGTATTTCATTGGACTAGAAAAGAAAGGGAAATGTATAATAAAGATGTGAAAGATAGTCAAAAGAATAAGTAAGGTGAAGAATAAATGTAAATGGCCGAAGCTATGGCGCATATGCGCGAAGGAATGCGCGCATATGCATGAGAATTCCAGTAGCATTGGCGCATATGCGCGGAAAGAGTGGCGCATATGCGCGACATGTACAGCAGCCTTGGCGCATATGCGCGAGAGTAGTGGCGCATATGCGCGGAGTGTCCAGAACCATTGGCGCATATGCGCGAGTTTAGTGGCGCATATGCACGAGTGTTAAATCTGCCGAGACAGTAGGTCTCGCGCACATGCGCGAGTAATGCCGCGCATATGCGCGAGACGTGTAGTTCATAAGATTTGCCATGTGTATTGAGGCATGCAAAGTATATATATCTTGGCACGAATTTTCCTTCATTCCATCAGAAATAATCGAGAGTTGCAGAGGAAAAGCTCCAAACTTCCTTCCACTTTTAAATGGTGATTTCATAAGATTTAATCATCCAAATTCAAATCCGACTTCGGTTTTGAGCTTCTCTCTTCATTATCTACAAAGTGATGTAAGTTTTATTCGATTTCAGTAAGTTTCGAAATTCACATATTGGGGAAATGAGAATATGATAGTTATATTGTGTTCTTGACGTATTGAGCATGATATATTTGTAAACGGATCAAAGAAATGATATCATATGCATTTCCTATGAATTTCACTATGGTTTATGAATTGTTGGGATAGAATTATGGTGTTTTGGATGAATATTGTATTGGATTATGATTGAGAATAAGATAGTGTTGAGATCTGTTAAGATTTGATTGACCGGTATCGAGAATTACGTCGTTACGCCGTCGAAATGTATTGAGATCACGTAGTGACTTGGATATATGTTGATTTAGATTAGAAATTGATAGAGTGCGCATCCACATTTCCATTTCAGATTCAGTTTGGCGACCGTGACAACGATTCTACGACGAAAGGTATAGTACATGTTTTGTTTGGGGAATCACGACTCAAATGAGATCACATTTGAGTTTCTCAACCAAAATCACATACTTGTTTTATTGTTCATACCTTGATATGATTATGATTGTTATAGATTTGTTTATAGAACTTGTATGCAGATCTTGCTATGCTTTGTTTCCAGATCGTGTAGCATTGCATTATGCTTGTTTACAGACTTTGTATTCATGCATTAAGATAGGGCAGTCTGGAGATCAGGCAGACTACTAGATGTTCGGCGATATCTCAGCTTAGGGGAAGATCACCGCCCCTTTGTAGACGTGGATACAGATCAGGCCGAAGTCTAGGAATAAGACGTACAGCACCTCGATTGGTAGGGTAGGTGACAGCCAGTGACGTCTTATTCACAACGGGATCCCTAGAGTTCTAGTCGAGTCGAGTCTAGACATGATTAGATTTACATTGCATGATTTTATATGAATGACATTCATATCAGCATGTTTCATGTTTAGATTATTTATATGCATGTTACATGTTTATACTAGGATTTGTTCTCACCGGTTTTCCGGCTGTTGTTATGTCTGTATGTATGCATAACAACAGGTGGGGCAGGATCTGGGTCACGACAGAGATGAGCGATGGACATAGCGTGGTGATCTCGGGCGCAGCAGAGGACTAGTGGTTCTTTTGTTAGACTTGTACTACCGGTTGTTTATAGATGGTATTGGACACTAGTTGTAAGAACAAGGCTTGTATTTTATGTTTGTATATTATGCTGATGTAATAAAATAGAGACATGTTTTATGCCTAGTTAGTAACATTTGATTGAATGTTAAAAAGCGAAAATTTGACCCACATTTTATGTTAATGATTCCAATTAATCCCAAGAAAAAGAATTAGAGCCCGGGTCCCCACATCATGGTTACTCAGATAAGCAATAGATTTAAAGTTTAAGTGGTTCAACCTCTTATGCCACAACCAGTTTTTAGAAAATTTGGAAGCAATAAAACAAACTGGTGCATAAGGTTGTTCAGTTAAACTGACTTTGTAAGTATTACCACAACGATTTCCAGTTAGGATGACCTCATCAGTTGAGTCTCTAACTGAACACGTATGTCTGTCAAACTGAACTGAGAAATTATTGTCGCATAAATGACTGATGCTTATCAAGTTATAATTCAAATTCTCAACTAGCAAAACATCTTTAATTGTAAAGTTACCATGAATAAGCTTACCCTTACCCACAATTTTACCTTTGGAATTACCTCCAAAACTGATGTTTGGTCCAGTATATTTGATCAGTTGAGATAGCAAATTTGCATCTCCTGTCAAATGTCATGAACAACCACTGTCTAGATACCAAATTGATTCTTTGCTTGTACCTGTTACCTGTAATCACACACAGTATATAATTTTGGTTCTCATATTCATTTGGATCCTAAACTGATTAGTCCTTTAGGAACCCAAACTTGAATCAGTCTAACTAATTTCCCAATTACTGTGTTCCAAATGGTTGTGTGTGATGTGAGGATGAGACAATATTATTTGTATCCTTTTTCAACTGGTTATTTTTTTTGATATTGTTTCTGAACTGGCTTACAGTTGTGACTGGGCCGTTTAGGTCACCAGTTTCTTGTATCAGTTGGGCTCTCAGAGCTATATCCAATATCATGCCCTTTGCCTTTGTTCTTACTTTCAATCAATTGAACAGCTGGTCAACTAGGTTTTGAGAATTCATTTACCATGGTTGATTTTACAAAAGTAATGTACTTTCCTTTGTTCTCATATAACGTTGGCTTTATATCATTTGCAGAATTTTCATCATGACTGTTAAAACCTAAACCAGTTTTATCATCAACTGATTTTTGAGAATTCTGCATTTCATTCAAAGTAACTGAAGACTTGTTCGTAAGGTTGAACGTCACCTTTTTGCCGTACACTTTTACTAAGTTGACGATAAATATGATATTCAGTTATCTAAAAAAAGAATTTTAACATATAAAAAAAAGTAACAATAAATCACATCCAACGCCCATTTTGTTCAAATTGCAAAATCCCATGATTCTTTCAAGAAAATTCCAAGAACATTGTTTACTTTTTTTATGTCGTAGAACAGAAGATCATTCAAGATGACAAATAAATCTGATGAAATCAATTTATTGA